>NC_055990.1:22711223-23011640 GCF_018446385.1 Zingiber officinale
GTCTTGGTGGTTCTCATCACGATAGATCGTTGCCCACACAACATTCGAGATAAGAAGAGAAATACGATAGAAGATCAAGAGGTTGTTATTTACAAAAAAAGGTATAACTAGTAATTCTATTCCGCATCATACTAGTTTTTCCTTTGTAAGAATTTTGAAATACCAAATACAAGAGGCTAGTGATTCTAGGTTTCGAATTTGTGGTTCGAGTTTGTATTCTTTTCTTTTCTTTTTCGATCTTGTGATTCAATTGTTCTTATTGGTTAAACCTAGGGTTATTATAAGGAGATTGAATATTGAATTTCTTAAAAAGGCTTTGTCAAGGAAGTGGTGGATGATCCCATAATCAAGAAGGCCTAGTGACTCGCCATGTTTAACCTGGAAGCCAATTTTAGAAATAAATATTTAATCAACTTTGTAACATGGGTGGACTTGGATTAATAATGTTAAGCATCGTTTGCGATCCAAGTCTAAACCTCTAAGAACAGATATGTTAAATTTGGAATCAATAATATTAAGTTCCGCTTGCGATTCCTAATTTAATTTCTAAAGAACACAATAGGTTGTTAGGAATAGTTCAGGACTTGTACAAAATTTTGTACAGGGGAACCGGTACGATATTCCGAGTATCAACCAACACTCTTTCCCTCTCCTCCATTTTACTTATTAAACCTTAACGACGGGTGATCCTAGTCGGTTGCGACCTTGTGGCGACTTGGCTAGCCCCGATCTCGCGGCGGCGACCTCCACCGGCCCCGATCTCGCAACGAAGAACTTAGCTGGCCCCAAGGTTGCAATAGGGAGCTTGGCCGGCCCTGAGCTCGTGCCAGCGACTCTAGCAGGCCTTGAGATCGTGGTAGCGAGCTTGGCCTGACTCAGGACTCATTGCCATGAGTTGACCAGCGCTGCCGCTGGATTAGCCATCCCTCTTGGCCACCCTTAAGCTCGTGGTCAGGAATTTGTTGCTTCTAGGTTGTAGAATTCTATCCTGGTTGATTTTAACCTAGTTTATCAAGTTATAGAATTTTAACTTAGTATAATAGATTAGAAAAATGGATTTATCCGAGGTGAATATTTTGTTGGAGTTGAAGAGCTTGTGAATTTTGTAAAGAGTCATTCAGAATATATGAATAATATCACGTTAAGTAGTCCGTGTAATCATTCCAAATGTAGAAATAAAGCTTTCTATGATGAGAATACTGTAAAAGTACATCTATGTAAAAAAAGATTTATTCTAAATTACTACAACTTAAGCTTATACTATCATAGAGAGCTTTATTTGTCTCACCGTATTGGAATTTCGATTGCTTCTTCATCTGACACAACTCCTTTAGGGGAATCATCATCTAATAAGAATGCAATGCAATCAATGATTTATGACGCTATGAATGTTGTTGATTATTTAAATATAGATGAAATACAGGGGAAAGAGAAATGTGGGAAGAGATTCTGTCTGGTCATTCCCAATTATCAGCTACTGCAAGATTATTAAACATCAATACAGAGCATCATTTTTTAGAAAGATGTTATGATGACATATGTCAATTGATATCTGAGTTACTTCCTGCTGATAATATAATGTCTAATAGCTTTTACAATACAAAAAATTGATTAAAGGTTTAGGTTTGCTTGTCTAAAAAATTGATTATTACATTAATAACTACATGATATTTTAGAAAGAAGACAGTGAATTGATTGAGTGCAGAATCTGTAGGTCCCTTTTGAGGCCGGCAAGAGGGGAGGGGTGAATTGCCCTACAAAATAAAACCAAAAACCCTTCTCCGATATTCAACTAAATTAAAAGAACTTGTAAATTAAAAAGGCAGAGACTAATTAAAACAAAAAATAGACACAGAGGAATTACTTGGTTTGCAATCAGAGGATTGCTAATTCAAGGCAAAGAAGGCGCACTAATTGATTCTCCTCTGGGCGGAGTAGCCTCTTACAGCGTTGAAAGCACAGACAGAAATAACACAAATGAAAGCACTGGATTACAAGTAGTTGTTCTTCATTAATGATTGCTTCTGGACCAAGGCTATATTTATAGTCTTGGTCCGGGCGCCTGGAAGGGTTCCGGGCGCCCTGGGGGGGATAAATTTTATCCCCCAACGGTCGGATCGAGTCAAAACTCGATCCTGTTGAAAAGTCGATTCCGGGCGCCCGGAAGGGTTCCGGGCGCCCCGGTCGATTTCGGGCGCCCGGAGCCCTAAGGTCAACATAGGTTGACTTTTCGACTCCGGTTCAGCTCGTCTCGATCCAGCTCATCTCGGGCCGGGTTTGTTCGCTCCGGCTCCGTTTGCTTGGGTGATCTCGGCCTTCCGGAATAGGGCTCACCCGAACCCATGTTCCGGCCTTCTACTCGAGCAGCCTTCCTTCCCGGTTTCTCGTCCCTCGAACGCCGCGCACGTTCTTCTCGTCCGCCGGTGTACTCTTCCGCGGTCACCTCGTCCCTCGGACGCACCGAGCCCGTCGGCTCTCTCCCCGTGCCGTCCTTCTCGTTAGCCGCGTCTTCCGCTCGACTTCCTGTGTTCCTAAGCTCCTGCACACTTAGACACAAGGGTTAAACAAACACAGGACCTAACTTAGCTTGTTTGATCACATCAAAACACCTTGGGGTTCCAACAGAATCTGTACTCATCCTCGTTATAAATATAGTAGTTGCATGCCAGGGAAAAAAGAAAAAGATTGCATAAAAAGTTATGTATTATTTTTTATTAACTACTAGACTCCAACGCTTGTATGCATCTACTGCAACATTAAGCTACATGAGGTGGCATCATAAGCATGTGCATGAAGGAGGTATAATGTGTCATCCTTGTGACTCCCCTGCATGGAAACATCTTGATACAATATTTTTCTCATTTTCAATAGAACCACATAATGTGAGACTAAGACTTTCTGCTGATGAATTTCAACTAATTGGTCAATCGAGACAGCAATATTTATCTTGGTCAGTTATAATAACACATTACAACTTACCACCATGGATATGTATAAAAGATGAATTCATATTCTTTATTGTACATATTCCAAATTTAAAGAATGATTTAACCTTGCTATTATACATAAAAGCGGGTAGATCGGGAAATGAAGCAATTTTATTATGATGAGTAGTTTAGGGGGAGGTGAGTAGCAAACTTTATCCACTGACTAGATAAATGATATTTATTATGATGTGGTTAGTGGAAAGAAAAAAACCTCCACCCTCTACGGTCTTGGGCCCTAGGCGAGAGTTGTATATGATTGGATGATGCTCCTAGGGCCAAGGGTCATCCCAACACATCATCTAGCGCATCCGGATCATCTACTAGAGTGGATGCCTTAGAGCAAGAAAATGCAGATTTGAAGACCCGACTCTCGAGCCTAGAGAGATAATTTTAAGTGAAGCGACAATCCCGAATGGATCTTGAGCAAATTGGGTGGTATATACGAGACTTCTTAGCTCAGATGAGTGCAAGGCCGCATCATTTTGCCTCTCAAGAGACTCAGAACTCTAATAACTCCCCTAATTAGTAGATTGTAATAGGTGCCTTGACCTTTTACTTTTTTTTTCACTACTGAAACTATCTCTAACGCTATATTATATCTTTTCAGGAACTTTGATATCTATTCTATACAACACCATCATCAAATATCCAGATTAGCATTCATATATGTACAATAATTTCATATTATTAATTTTAATATGTTATTCATAATTGTGTATTAGTTTGTTCTTTGTTTTATTAATAATATTTCGTATTAAAATTTCTACAGGATTGATTAATACTAGCTACTTTTGGATTGAATTTTCTTTTCTAAGAGTTATTGTATTGTGTTTTTAAAATTCAGATATTGTAATACTATACTTTCAGATGTTGTTGGAGATGTTTGGATATTTATCTTTGTTTTTTGCTTGGATATTTAATTTTAGTTTTGTGCTTGGATTATTGTTGTCGGAGATGTTGTAATATTATACTTGTGTTTGGATATTTACATTTAAATGTTATTTTGTGTTGTGTTTATTTAATTATGAATGTATTGTGTTGTTTGAAAACTATCATATGTGATAGTTTAGATTAATATGAAATGTAAATAAGGATGAATGTAGAATTATATTTTGGATGTCAAAATTTTTAGTATTTAGATACAAATATTTAATTTTTTGTCGCTATTTAGTGAAAAAAATTAAATTTTATCGCTAATCTTGATAATGAAATACTTGAAATAACAATATATTGCGATCAACTATTAAATTTCGTGCTAATTATAAACAGAATTTTAATATTCTTTTGCTACTTAGAAATAGAAAAATAAATTTCCGTCTCTACCTAAGTAGCAACGGAAGTTAAATATTCCATTACTAATCTTGGCACTAGAATACTTGGAATCACCATATATTGTGACCAAATATTAAAAATGTTGGTGCAATATCCCTCAGGTCAAGGTTGACCTGGGTAACCAAGCTGAGTCTTGGTTTGGGTTTAGATGTTTGACAATAAGATATTGATTGAAGAAGAGTCAAGTAGGTCAAGGTTGACTGGATACTTGACTGGGAAGTCCTAACTGGGATGTTAGGCAAAATGAAAGACCTAGTGAGTGAAGCTAGGCAGTATGAAAGTCCTGGTGAGTGAAGCCAGGCAGAAGAAAAGTCCTGGTGAGTGAAGCCAGGCAGAAGGAAGTCCTAGTGAGTGAAGCTAGGCAGATGGAAATCCTGGTGAGTGAAGCCAGGTGAAAGTCCTAGTGAGTGAAGCTAGGCAGAAGAAAAGTCCTGGTGAGTGAAGCCAGGTGAAAGTCCTAGTGAGTGAAGCTAGGCAGAAGAAAAGTCCTGGTGAGTGAAGCCAGGTGAAAGTCCTAGTGAGTGAAGCTAGGCAGATGGAAATCCTGGTGAGTGAAGCCAGGTGAAAGTCCTAGTGAGTGAAGCTAGGCAGATGGAAAACCCTAGTGAGTGAAGCTAGGTGAAAGTCCTGGTGAGTGAAGCCAGGCAAGGGAAAATCCAGATGGATCAAGGATGATCGGACATCTGGTGCTGGGAAGTCCAAGTAGGTCAAAGGATTGACTGGGTACTTGGCATGAAAGAAAAGTCCAAGTAGGTCAAAGGGATTGACCGGATACTTGGCACAGAGAAAAGTCCAAGTGGGTCAAAGGGATTGACCAGACACTTGGTAAGGGAGTCCTAGCAGGTCAAGAGAGTGACTAGATGCTAGGCATGACATACCAACAGGTCAAGGTTGACCAAGTGGGTCAAAGGATTGACTGGGTACTTGGCATGAAAGAAAAGTCCAAGTAGGTCAAAGGGATTGACCGGATACTTGGCACAGAGAAAAGTCCAAGTGGGTCAAAGGGATTGACCAGACACTTGGTAAGGGAGTCCTAGCAGGTCAAGAGAGTGACTAGATGCTAGGCATGACATACCAACAGGTCAAGGTTGACCGGATGTTGGTTTGGGAGGTTTGGGACTTGGTTTTGGACAAAAATCAAGTGCTGGATCGATCAGTGGATCGATCCAGGCTCTAGATCGATCAGTGGATCGATCCAGACCTGTCCCAGCGAACAGAGAGCCTCTGGATCGATCCGTGGATCGATCCAGAGGTCCCAATCGATCAGTGGATCGATTGGGATGCGGCTGCTTCGCGTGATAAGCGCTGGATCGATCCGTGGATCGATCCAGGCGCGTTTCCAGAGCACAGAGGCGCTCTGGATCGATCCGTGGATCGATCCAAAGCCTCCCCGATCGATTGGGAACATTCGAATCGATCGGGATCCGACCGTTGGCGTCGTTTATAGCTGCAGGCATGTGATGGCTGCGGCATCGCTTCTCCGATTCACTCTAGATTACTCGCCAGCTCCTCCACAGCGCTCTCAAAGATTAGATCGCCAGTTCTTGAAGGATCTTGGAAGCTTTCCAAGTCAAGAGGCGGATCAAAGGCAAGAAGAGAAGCTAGGGTTAGGGTTTTCTGTACTCATTGTAAGCTTTGCGCTTGTTTTGTTTCCCTTTCCTTTCTTCTTGTACGGAGAGTCTTGTAGGGCTTCTCCGCCCTCAGTAATTACTGAAAAGGAGTGTTTTCATAGTGGAGGGTGCGTGCGTGGTGTGGATCCTTGGACTAGTCACCTCTTGTGAGGTGGATACCAAGTAAACCAACCGTGTTAGCGTTGTTGTATTTGTTTCTGTATTTTCCGCTGCACATCTTTGAAGGAACAAGCAACGCCGAGCACCGAGCGAACGCGACGAGCTATTCACCCCTCCCCCCTCTAGCTACTTTTGGTCCTAACAAAAAAGTCGTCTCTGGTTAACAACGGATTATTAAAAATCCATAGTTGGTTAAAGATGGAATTTTAATATTCCGTCGCTAATCTTGGCAAGAATCACTATATTTTGCGACCAACTATTAAAAATTTATTTCTAGTTAGCGATGGAATTTTAATATTCCGTCTATATCGCTAATGCCAACTAACGTCGTTTACATATATAGCGACGGTTTTAATATTCTGCCTCTAACTTTAGAGACAGAATTTATGTTCCGTACCTAATTAACGACGGAAGTTAAAATTCTGTCTCTAAATACAAGCAACGACAAACCCTGTATCTATGCGATTTTTTCGTCTCTATTCAATTGCTAAGCTTGTCGACGGAAAAGTCCATCTTTAACGTTGTATTTTTTAGTAGTGTTAGACTCGATATAAGAAACATGTCTAATTTAGAAAAGCTCACCCCACCTCTATTTTTTTTTAATTAACATGCCTAATTTAGACTCGGTATAAGAAACTATTTCACCTTTGATGTGACAAAAGATTATTCGTTCGTCTCAGCGCCTCTACCAATCTGTCCCTAAGATAATACGGAGGAGATAAATCACTGATGATTACTAACTATTAGTGAAGTGACCAAGGCATAAGAAATAGCATACTCAGACTTGCCAAATTTTAATCCTAAAATCTGATATAATAATATTTTATACCTCAACTATCATACCATTACGAGGGACCACTACCTCACGTTTGAGCGTCTTCAATGCAAGGCAAGATTTTTGAGATTTATGAAATATAATAAAATAAATAAGAAAATTTAAATTTTTGTGGCCATTAAAATTTCAAACTTACTGTAATATTAAGTTACAGGACGCTATATGCAAGATGAGCTTTCTCGAGACCACGTACGTATAGCCCAAGACCCATCCCAACAGCAAAATGTCTAGATCCTTTCACGGGGATAAGGTCCTGGGCAGCCTTAGCTTAGGACATGTGACGATTTCATAATTTTTTATCAAGATAAATAAATATGTAAAAAATAAATTTTTTACCCTTTCTCTTCTCTTCCTCTTCTGATGATAATTTTTCACTCTAAATTTCTTTCTCTTTCTCATTCACATTTTAAATTAAACAGAATATTAAAGTTTGATAAATCTTTTAGTATCATTATAAGAAATGCAGTTTTGGTCACGAGGTAAAACTTAATTTGCTTCACATGGTCGACACAATCAATGTCGGACTAAAACAAGGAGTTTTTTTTTTTTAAATTTATGAATCTAAAGAATTAAGATGCTGCAACATTGCAAAAAGCTATGTTTTATTATTATTAATATATTTTTTATTATTTTGGTGGATGTGTCAATTTTGTCTCTCTTTTTATTTAATTTGGATGATTTGTAGGGTAATGATTATAGGGCTACCTTGGACAAAAGTCAAAAAGGTTCCCTATGTTTTTCGGATCCTAAAATACATCCCACTTTGATATTTTTTATCTTTTAAGTAGAAGGACGCTCTATCTAAAATGACATAAAATTTTTGAAGCATTCGAAAATATTTTAAATTATATTTAATATTTTAAATTAAGTCCACTCAATAACTACTATAGATCTTTGAATTATTCTTAATTTAATATATTATATATTCCGTATTGCAACTAAAGTCATGGTTATTTAATATTTATATTTTTAACATTTACACTTTTATAGCTATTACAACCATGTATTATTTATGAAACTATAAATATTATAATTGTATAACCGCTACGTGTTTATAATTATCACAATTTACAACACACCATGGTTTAGGATGTAAATGAAAAATATAGACTAAAAATAATGCTAAGAATATGATAAAAGATGATTTATTTATCTCAATATTCTTATTAATTTATTTTTAGGTCAAAAAAAGTAAATCAGATACACTTGAACACAATCCTAAAATTTTATATGATAATATTCAATGTCTCAACTGTATAATGGCATGAGCCAATTGTAACATCAATCATTAATTAATTATTTATTTATATATATATATAGAACGATATGTGTTTGACCAGTTAAGCATCACAGTGTTTTTAAATTACCTTAATAAATAGTTTAACAAACACACAGTGAAGTTTTGGGAGCACCATATATAAGCCAAAATGCATTTAGTAGTTAAAATTAAGAGTCAAAAAATATAAATAATTCAAAGATAATTTTATATTATCATTATGATTTAGTTGCGCATGAAATTTCAGAGAACAAAAAAAATTGCGGAACACAACCGCTTGGAAAAACGGAAACAACTTTGGC
Source organism: Zingiber officinale (assembly GCF_018446385.1). Classification (NCBI taxonomy): domain Eukaryota; kingdom Viridiplantae; phylum Streptophyta; class Magnoliopsida; order Zingiberales; family Zingiberaceae; genus Zingiber; species Zingiber officinale. The sequence goes on from NC_055990.1 coordinate 22,719,746, forward strand.
AACTCAAAAACACTTCCTCGACTCTGGGAACTCAAAAACACTCTTCCTTGGCTCCGGGAGCCTAAAAGCACTTCCTGTGGACGATGGAGGGCCCAGATTCATCGTACTCCACTTTGGAAATCCACATCTATTGTAATCATCAAAAGCCAAAAGAGTAAAATTAGCAACATCAAATTAATCGTCTCAAAATTAATAAAAAATTGTGTAGCTTAGTGCATTAATACCCACCTGCTGGAAAGTGCTGAGGGAAGCAAGGATGGAGCCACCGATCCAGACGCTGTACTTTCGTTCCGGAGGGGCGACCACCTTAATCTTCATGCTGCTGGGGGCCAGGGCAGTGATCTCCTTGCTCATGCGGTCGGCGATTCCGGCGAACATGGTCGTGCCGCCGCTGAGAACGATGTTGCCGTACAAGTCCTTCCTGATGTCCACGTCGCACTTCATGATGGAGTTGTAAGTGGTTTCATGGATGCCGGCGGCTTCCATTCCGATCATGGATGGCTGGAACAGAACCTCCGGGCACCTGAACCTCTCAGCGCCGATGGTGATCACCTGCCCGTCCGGCAACTCGTAGTTCTTCTCGACGGAGGAGTTGCTCTTCGAACCCTCCAGCTCCTGCTCGAAATCCAGAGCAACGTAGGCGAGCTTCTCCTTGATGTCCCTGACGATTTCCCTCTCGGCGGAGGTCGTGAAGGAGTAGCCTCTCTCGGTGAGGATCTTCATCAGGGCATCCGTGAGATCACGGCCGGCGAGGTCCAGGCGAAGGATGGCATGAGGCAGAGCATATCCTTCGTAAATTGGGACGGTGTGGCTCACACCATCACCGGAATCCAGCACGATACCTGTACCAATGTCGTTAATTTGCGATCGAAAATTAAAATTAAAACATATATATATACATATATATATATACCGGTTGTGCGACCGCTGGCGTAAAGGGAGAGGACGGCCTGAATGGCGACGTACATCGCCGGAGCGTTGAAGGTTTCGAACATAATCTGAGTCATCTTCTCCCTGTTGGCCTTGGGGTTGAGCGGCGCCTCGGTGAGCAAAATGGGATGCTCCTCCGGAGCAACACGAAGCTCGTTGAAGAAGGTGTGGTGCCAGATCTTCTCCATGTCGTCCCAGTTGTTGACGATGCCGTGCTCGATGGGATATTTCAGAGTTAAAATGCCTCTCTTGGATTGAGCCTCGTCGCCGACGTAGGCGTCCTTCTGGCCCATTCCGACCATCACGCCTGTGTGGCGAGGCCGGCCGACGATGCTGGGGAACACAGCTCTCGGCGCGTCGTCTCCGGCGAAACCAGCCTACAAAAATGTCTCGCCCCTGTCAGATCAGCCAGCTAGCACAATGGCACTCAAATGAAGTAGTTAGCTAGCTAGTGCCTGACCTTGACCATTCCGGTGCCATTGTCGCAGACGAGTGGCTGGATGTCCTCACCTTCGGCCATTTTCTCAGGTCCTGCGAAGCCAATTTAATTTACAAATTAATTCTTCACACACTATACGAGATATGGATCATTGCACGAATAAAAGATTAAGGCAATTAAGACGATCGATTAATCATTCGATCATCAGAATTGGCATTACGCTGGATCTTGCGCAGGGGGGAGAGGAGATGAGCCGGAGAACAGAGAGGCGAAGCGGCCGGTGATCGATGGTGGAGGAAAGACGGTGGGGGTTTAAATAGGAAGAAAAGGGGAGTTCTGGCAACGAGAACGTTGGGGTATCGAACACTGCGATGATAAAAATAAGGCGAGGCCACGTACGAGTGAACGATCGAGATCGAAATCATCTTCGTGTCTAAATCATGCTCAACAAGTTTTTTTTTTTGATAAAAAATAATAAAACATCCCAAATTAAAAGAAATATTAAATGTATAATTTAAAAAAAAAAAAGACACCTATCAAATATTTTTCTCTCCAAAATATTCCTTTTTTATATATATATATATATATATATATAGCTATAGCTAGTTATTATAACATGTAAAAGATATTATGTAGTTATTACCATGTATATCATCTAATATAACATAATATTGGTGTAACTATTTTAAAGTAATTTTGATTAATTTAAAATGATTTTGATGAAATCAATTTAAATAATTTTAATAAAGTTGATAAAGAATATTTTAATGTAATAAAATTTAAAAGTGAGGGTTTAAATTTTAGAGTTTAAGATTTCATTAATAAGAGCATATTTCCTCGGGATAGACCATTATATCCATTAGCTGATGGGGATGGATCTCACTTATTTAATAGGTGGGATTCATATTTATCAATCAATCAATTTGTGTGGTCTATTCTTTGAATAGCAACGAATATTTTTTTATAAAAGAGAGTTTGTTTAATAATTTATAATATTTAGGGCGCTGTTTTGATTTTTTTTTTTTTTTTTTTACTGTCGATCAATAAAATCATTTAATCAAACTGTTTATGATTTATTAAGCGATTTAGATTGAATTAGTAATTTCTTAATAATATTTGTCCTTTTTTTGTTACCGAAAAAGGAAAATAGTATGAACAAATCAATGATAAAGTTCCTTTTTTTGGGTCGTAAGGAATTAAATTAATAAATCCCGTTGCCCTTTCTCGTATTTGCTACGAGAGCGCGGGTTCTAAGAACAGGAACAACTCGATCGATTGGTGCGTCGGAGGATTCGAGCGATGAAGCCGATCAGGCTTCCGGAGCCGCCGAGCGGCGGGATGGGCGTGCCGGATATCTTCGAGGGCGGAGTTGACGTCATCAGACGGGCTATAGTGATCAGCAACGGAACCACGGCGGCGGAGAACCAGAGTGTCGGCCTAGTTCGTGCACTTGGGCTGGCGGACAAGCTCTCGATTTACGTAAGCTTTTCGGTGACTTTTCTTTTCTTTCAAACTTCGAAATTTGTTCGATCCAGATAGAGAATTGGGTACATTTACTTTCGTTACGATGTGGAACTAGAAGGAAGAATAATGATTTTCTAGGAATCGATTGACAATGTGCCTTCTGGGGAAATCTAGGGTTGGACTAGTATCAAACAAAGATATAAAAACTAAACTGAAAGGTGTGTTTTTTCGTCTTCCTTGTAGGGGTTCCCCCTCTGTAAGTTCTGAAGATTGGCTATTTGGTGGATAATTCACTCAGTGAATGAATGTTGATGTTAGGATATGTCATTCATCAGAATTTAACCATGGTTTACAAATTTCTAGGATTTTTCTTCCATTGATCGTTAGATTCAGTTGATCAATCTTTGCCATGATGCCTTGTTTTAATTTCTCAAATATTTTCTCACTAACTTGCAGCGTGTAACAAGGCAAAGATGGGGTGTGAATGAGTGGCTTCATTGGCTTTCTCGCCTAATTAGACAAATATTTACCGACTCAAGATTTGCTACCTCGCCTCCGGATATGAAGTCATTCCCATTTCCTGGCTTGTTATCCATTCTAGAGGAAGATGGCAAGAAAATTGCTTCCATCGCTTCTGAAACATATAAAAAGTGAGTCATTCTTTCCTTATATTTTTTGATAGTGAAATCACTTTTAAAATGTTGCATAAAAAAAAATTGTATCTTATTATGACTAGCATCCTTTACAATTGATTTTACTGAAAAAAAGAATGATACATGTTTTTCTTTTGCCATTTTCTACTGTTGACAGGCTGGTGATCTCTCTGTTTGTTTTAAAAACCAGTTCTTGTGAAATTTTCACTTGATGTAGGAAATTTTGGTTAGGCCATTGATGAATAACTTCTACTTTGTCTTGAATCTTAATCAACTTGAACACACGTAGATGTCAAAATGCAAAATCTAGATAACCTAGGTTGAAGTCATGGAAGACAACATCCCATGGATGCAAGGTTAACATAAAGCTTTTCATCTTGTATAGTGATTGGAGCATTAACTAATCCCAAATAGTTAAGAAAATATGGCTCGATGGTTGATGATGATCGTGATGATAGTGATTGGAGCAATACCGAAATGCTCAATGTGTTTTTTAATATATTTTTATTTTTTGTTGCTTTGGGATAATGAATACATCATGAGGAACGAAAACACATTTTCTTAAAAATGGAGGAAAAAATTGATTTATTAAACTTGTGAAGTGCTTTTACCGACTTTGTCTGAAAATATCTTTGTTGGGTTTGTATGATACCTTATGATTGTTTGTAGTGGAGAGGTTTGTCTGTCACCAGATCGTATGTGAGGTGACATTTTGGCATCAGCGAAGTAACATCTTTCAAGTGGCAATTTGGTCTACCCCAGTTATAATAGAATAGTTAGAATAGAATAGGACAATTTGGTCTACCCCAGTTATAAAAACTTATGTCATCACCTAACCTAGGCAGATATTGAAGGGGACTGCATAGCCATATATGTTCACAAATGGCTTTATGTAGTATGTATATAAAGTCGCTCTTTGGCCTTTGGGTGATCCGAACGTGTCAAAATGCATCTTGCACCACATCCATATCTCATTAGAAATACAAAGCAGAAGATATTCAAAATAGCTGAAGCAGATAGCTGCTATTATCAATCTAGTAATAGTTTATATTGTCTTTTTAACTCTTTGTCCTGTGGCATTGTTGATGACTGTTAAAGAAACATATTCACAAGAAATTAGGGTACGATTACTTTTTAACATGCAGTCTGATTATTCCTTTTCCAGTTCTCTTTATGTCCATACTGTATCACAATGTTAGAGTTGAGAATATCAGTTTGTACAACTGTATCCTACAGCAATTATTCTACTTTGTAATCTGCTTGACTCTAGTGTTCTGAAAGGGATTTTCCCCCCTTTCAGAGAAGGTCCACTCTTGGTAGTTGCTTGTGGTCATCACACTGTATCAATTGCCAGTTCAGTAAAACATCTAGCATCTGAAAAGGTTTTTGTCATTCAGGTCTGTAACTTTGCATATGAAACTGATTATAAGCAGATCAATCTGTTGTATTTGTTTATTTGCATCATTATTCATTATCATTTCATCTCAGGTACAACATCCAAGGTCGTGCCTTGATAGATTTGACTTGGTGATCACTCCTCGTCATGACTACTATGCTCTTACTGCCAGTGGACAACAGGAGATCCCTCGTATTTTCAGACGGTGGATAACACCACAAGACACACCTGGGAGTAATGTGGTATATTTCTCTTTATGACAATTTTGCAAGATAAACTTCATGGAAAGGCAGGACATATTGCAATCTTATATCCTCTTGAATGATTATGATTGAGAAATTTTAGGTTTTCACTATAGGAGCACTACATCAGGCTGATTCTACTGCACTGCGTCTTGCTGCAAATGCTTGGCATGATGAATTAGCTCCTCTTCCCAAGCCATTACTTGTAGTTAATATTGGAGGACCCACAAGTAAAGACTCTTTTATTTGAAGTAGTTAAAGTATCTCGATCATTTTCATTTTTCAGACTTGTATTTGACAATGCATTATATTTGTTTGATGTTGGAATATGCATCCATTTTGCCATCTAATTATTGCACTTTGTTACGTTTTTTTTTTAATATTTGGTATAATCGTAAATTGGAATGTTGGTTGTCTAAATGAAATAGAGAATCATGACATTTGACTTCTTTCGTCGCATGTTTGGAACGTCTCAAATTTTTGCAAGAAATTTTATCAATGTTTTTGTGGGAGATAGGATTAATTCAGGAATCTTGTAAAATCTCAATTGTAAACTTCTCTACAAATATCAAGTGCAAGTTATTGCCTGAAGAATGCTCAAATTTTTCTTGTGACATTATAAAAATGAAAGAGTTTGAGAAACTCTGGTCAACAAGGAAATAGTTTTCCATTAATTATATATCTTGTCCTTTTGCTACTATTCTTATTTTCCTTTTTTCTTGTCTCTTTTCTTTAACTTTAAAGCAATCACTCATGAATAGTTTTCAGCTTCTCGGTATTTTGGTGATTTTTAATTTGATGCTATTTCAGGGAACTGCAAATATAGTTCAGATCTTGCGACACAATTGGTTGGCTCACTACAAAACGTGCTGGCAAGCTGTGGAAGTGTTATAGTTTCTTTCTCTAGGAGGACTCCTATGAAGGTTATACGTTTAGCTTTAACTATCTAATTTTTGTTAATTTTGCAAAACACTAGGATACAATTTCCAATGAATGTCAACAGGTTTTTGACATTGTAAAACGAGATCTTGGTGGGCATCCAAAAATATACATTTGGGACGGAGAAGGTAATTTCAATGTATAAATTAGATATATTGTACTGCAGAGAGTAACAGGTGCGATCTTTTACATCGCGATTCTGATATTTCAGATCCAAATCTGCATATGGGTCAGCTAGCGTGGGCTGATGCATTTGTCATTACCACAGACTCAATAAGCATGCTCAGCGAAGCTTGCAGCACAGGGTATTTATTAGTAATTTCAGTAGTAATTTGAGATTAAGCCCTTGCTTCTTTAGCTTTTTAGTTCATATTGCAGAAAACCAATTTATGTCATCGGAAGTGAGCACTGCAAGTGGAAATTCTCAGCATTTCACAAGACACTACGCGAACGAGGTGCTGTTCGGCCATTTACAGGCTTCGAGGATGTAAGCCACTTTTCTTCCATCCTTAATCTGCAGCTCCATATGTTCTAAGATTAAGTTGTTAGAATTCATTTGATAAGATGCACCAATGGAGTTTGGTCATGATTTACTCGGAAAAAAAAATACACTTATGGAAGAATTCAATCTCGATAGATTTTCACTTTGCTGGCTCTTATGATTTTGTACTAGTTTATAGTTTCATAGTAAAAATAGGATGATCTTAAAAAATATATATTTTTATCATTTTTGAATTTTCTGACTTAAGTGTGAGATAAAGGTATGCATGGCCTATTTTATCTCTTCAAATGAAAGAAGCAATGACTTTTAGTTAAATTAACAAGTAAAGATGGAAAGAAGTTGAGAAATTTTGAGCTTGAAGCACTCTTTTTTTTGTTTCAAGATATTAGTTTTCGACACAGTAAAAGCTCTAGATTCTTGATAAGGTGACGTTTTCTCTCTTTTCCTTGGTTCTTACTGATCCTAATCGCCTGTCTATGGTTATGTTACTCAATTGGAGAATTTGTGCACAACAAATAATTGCCAAAACTCACTGAATTTGCAGATGTCGAATACCTGGAGCTACCCTCCTCTTAATGATGCTGCTGAAGTTGCTGCTCAGGTTCGCGATATCCTTGCTAAACGAGGACTGGCACTCGGCCATTAGATTCCCATACAATCAATCTCAAGAACCCAAGCAGATCGACGGAATGAGCATCGCTGCACTCAAGAACACACGTGATACAAACAATGGTTACATACCTTGTATAAGTTAATTCTTTTGGCCAAACAAATGATCTTGTTATCATCTTCAATAAATGCAAAGTGTATTGATTGCTATAGAACACAGCTTGTGATTGTATAGAACACTCATTTGTTTAAGACATTGTTGCACTTATTTCATAGACAAATATAATAGTTAAGCCAATCAAACTGTTTTAATTGGATTTAAATACTTGATCATGCTTTATAATTAACTTTTGTTTTGCTTTAAAGGGTAGGTTCTTGACCTGTTGCGACCTTTTAAAATAGTTGCAAATCACTGACACCCATTTTAATCCAAACAATTGCAGGTAAATAATGGCAATAAAGAATTATGCGTAGCATATTGAAACTAAGGGGGCGTTTGGTTTAGGGTAATAGGAGTGGGGAATGAGAATGAGAATCATTGATTCCCATTGTTAATGTTTGGATTATAGGAATAGGAATACAAATAAGGGAATGAATCCTTGAAATTGGGTAATAACTCATTCCCATGTACCTCCTCTTCAATGAGTCATTACCCTATTTTCATCAATCAAAATATTCCCTTATTCCAAAAATACCCTTGACTTAAAACTAAAATTTTCTCCATTAATATCAAATATCAAAATATATTTATTTATTTTTTCTTTCATATCACTTATCTCTCCTTATTCTCTCTCATTATATTTTCTCTCTCATCATAGTTTCTCTCTCATCATTTTATCACACACTTTCTCTCTCCTTAATCTCTCCTATCACACTCTCTTTCCTCTTTTTTTCTCATTACACTTTCTCTCTCCTCAATCTCTTCCATAGCACTCTCTTCCTTCTTTTTTTCATCATCACACTTTCTCTCTCCTCAATCTCTCCCATCACACTCTCTTTTTTCTCATCACACTTTCTCTCTCATTATACTTTCTCTCTCCTCAATCTCTCTTATCACACTTCCTCCTTTTTTCCTCATCATACTTTCTCTCTCATCGTAGTTTCTCTCTTCTCAATCTCTCTTATCACACTTCCTCCTTTTTTCCTCAACACAGTTTCTCTCTCATCATACTTTCTCTTGCATCATACTTTCTCTCTCCTCAATCTCTCTTATCACACTTACTCCTTTTTTCTCAACACACTTTCTCTCTCATCATACTTTCTCTTTCCTCAATCTCTCCCATCATATTCACTGTTCTCTTTTTCTCTCACCATACTTTCTCTCTCCTCAATATCTCTCATGACACTCTCTCTCCTCATTTTTTCTCACTATATTTTCTCTCTCTTCATCATCTCCTATCATACTTTCTCTCACATCATATTTTCTCTCATCATGTTCTCTCCAATCACACTCTTTTTTTTCATTTTCTCTCATTACACTTTCTCTCTCTTCATTCTTTCTTATCACACTTTCTCTCTCATAATACTTTCTCTCTCATCATTCTCTTTCATCATATTTTTCTCTCACATTCATCTTTCTCTCACATCTAATTTTTTTTTCTTATTTTCCTTTAAGGGTAAAAAAGGAAACTTTGATTTATTCCGATAGAAGATATACAACTAACCAAACATTGCTTTTAAGAGTGATATCCATGCTCATACCCATTCCCATTCCACAATACAATGATTCTCATTCCGATTCTTATTCCTAGGAAAGAACCAAACACCCCCTAATAATGTGTTTATCAAGCTAATCTGAGTTTTAAGGATGTTGAATCTGTTTCAGAATTGTATATTTCTGTCACTCTCAAGTCTGTATGGAAACAACACAGAGCCAGCGAGCCCGGCCATTTCAAACTTCACAGTAATGATTCCCACGTCGCCATGGATTCTCTTCCCTTCTGCTACTACTTCTGCTTCCGCAAGATCAAATCTCTCATTCCTTTCGACGAGGAGACTTTCCCATATCCTAAAGATCAAATCTTTACCTCCGCAACCAGTTCGATTCTCGCAAAAATCCCATCTTGAATTCAGCTTTTCTTCTTTTTTTTTTTTTCTTTCTATTTCGGCGACCTAAGCGGCGCCTCCGGTGGCGTCTTGAGCTCTTCCGGCGCCGGCGCTTGGATTGTGCGGGAACGAGGAGGCAAGAAGAGGAGGAAAGGAGGCAGCTTTTCTTTCTTGGAGTTGTTCTTGGTACTGCCCCGGAAGGTGCTGCCGCTAGGGCGGCGCGCGCAAGACGGAGCGGGGTAGCGAGGAGGGGGATCTCCACTCGATGGAGATCGGGTGGCCCACGGACGTGCAGCACGTCGCCCATGTCACCTTCGATCGGTTCCACGGATTCCTCGGCCTGCCGGTGGAGTTCGAGCCGGAGGTTCCCCGTACAGCTCCCAGCGCAAGGTACCTTCTTTTTCTTCTCATGTTCATTGTTCTGCTACCTCGTTCCAAGGATGTAACTTCTCGCATCATCTCTACAGCGCGAAGGTTTTTGGAGTCTCTACTAAGTCGATGCAATGCTCCTACGATTCCAGAGGCAACAGTGTGCCCACCATTCTTCTGCAAATGCAGAAACGCCTCTATGAATTGGGAGGTCTTCAGGTACTTTCTCCCTGTTCTAAGTGAAGTTCATAAACCATCTCGATCTTTGAAATTTCTCTTGCATTTGAACAGACAGAAGGCATTTTCAGAATTACTCCAGACAATAGCCAAGAAGAGCATGTCCGAGACATGCTAAACCGTGGAATACTGCCCCAGGAGACTGGTGTTCATTGCCTGGCAGGTCTAATAAAGGTGATTATTGATTCCATGAAACCGATTGATTGCCTCTATGATTCATCATCTTGATATCGATCCTCTACGACAGGCCTGGTTCAGAGAACTTCCTGCCGGGGTGCTGGACACTCTTTCGTCTGAGGAGGTGATGCAGTGCAAGACAGAAGAGGCTTGCTCTCAGCTCGCGAAGCATTTACCGGCGACTGAGGCTGCTCTGCTGGACTGGGCAATCAATTTGATGGCCGACGTCGTCCAAGATGAGCAACATAACAAGATGAATGCACAGAATGTGGCTACTGTTTTTGCTCCAAACATGACTCAGGTAACTGCTGTATCTCTGTCAGTTGTGACTCTGTTTCTGCTCTTCTTGAAGCATAAAACATTCATGCAGATGGAAGATCCTTTAAACGCACTCATGTATGCAGTGCAAGTGATGAATTTTCTCAGGCTGATGATTTTGAAAACTCTTAAAGACAGAAAGGCCACCTCAAAAGCAAGTTCTGCACCTCAAGGGACTAAACAGAATTCGACTACAACGAACTGTGTTTATGTGAATTCAGATAGTGTTTGTGGTTCAACTAAGTCACAGAACTAACAGCAAGTTTGAAAGGAAGATAGTCAGAAAGGCACACTAACTTGCAAGTTTCATTGTGAAACAGCGAACGAAGATGAAAATTGTTCTTAGTGGTTTCTGATTTCTCTTTTTGCAATTTGTTTTCAGTCCTCAATTCTGAGAATTTTCAATTTGTTTTTGTGTTGTAGACAATCAGAGCTTCTTATTTCATAATTTGAATTTCTTTTTCTCACAACAATGCTTTGAAAATTAGATTGACCTGAATGCTTTGATAAGTTTGGTATCATTCATTCCCTTTACAACTGATTTCTTTCACTTGTATAAAGGCGATCTCGTGAAGATATTAGGCTTTCAATCTTTGTCTATACGATCGTTGGTTTGCGAAAAGAGGCCATATAAACCTTGGGTGCAATGAAAGTCATGTTCAATCCTCATACCTTTCTAATATTCAGAATTCATTGATAAGTTTGTGAAACTCAGAAGTCCAAGAGAGCATGGCCTATATTTCTATGGTTTACTAAACCATACGAGCTATTTTAGGCTTCAAAACACTTTGACGAGCAATATTGTCTTAAAGAAAAGAGTTTAACTCCTACCTCGACCTACAACTTTTTATTAGAAGAGATAAGCTTATCCAAATGGGTGTATCTATGTCTAAATGATTGACTCAAGGATTGAGCTATTATTTGTGAAAATAGTACGAAAGCGATACGTCTAAATGGGTGAGTCAATCCATCCTAAAGGGGCATGCCAAGAATTTTAAAGGGATATTATAAAGTTTATTAAAAGTAACTTAAGCTCATCCAGTGAATCTTATTACACTATAATGAACATAAATAGATTTTATCTAATCAAATACCAAACAAAGGTAAATGTAATGCATCCACTCCATTGCTACAACTTTGAACTATTATCTGATTTTGATGATGCGGTGATTACGAGGGGTTTCATCCTGCTACCATAGTGGAGGTCAAAGGAGGTGAAAGTCAAGACGATCAACGGGTGGAGGGTGTTGACCGATCGGGCGAGTCACACGCCGATCGGAGATTAAGCACCGACCTATCGTCTTCGGCACAGACAGTAATCAAATCGACACTCAAGGGACGCGCAGAAACCGAGCCGAGTGGCTTCTCCGCTCGGTCTAGCATCGCACTCAACATTAGCTGAGCACGCAAACAGTGAACTACCCACCGAGGGGCTATCCGCTCGGCCCCTCAATTGAGCATATGGACGGTGGACTTTCGACAGAGCGGCTATCCCGCTCGGCCCGACAATAGACGACACTTGGGCAGTGAACTTTCAGCCAAACGACTATCGCACTCGGCGCGACAGCGGACTTTTAGCCGAGCGGCTATCCCGCTCGGCGTGATAGCAGACAACGCTAAGATAGCAGAATTCCGGCCTAGCGGATATTCCGCTCGGCCAAGCAACAGACACAGAAGGATATCTTTCGACATCCTTTTGGGAGCTAGTGTCGCTGACAGACGGCATGGTCAGACAAAAGATCATACGGTGGAAACTTCCACTGTCACTTCAGAGATATGTTTGGCTCGTTAAGGTACTGTGTCAGGGACACGTCTTTTCAGAAAAAGCTTTGAGATGCGTGCTCACCTTAGGAAGCGTGCACGCGTGCTTTCGGGGCTCTATATAAAGAGAGTCCAAGCATCGGCGGAGGTATGCTTAACACACGATTTCTACGGTTGTGTTACTGTTCTTGTTGCTTCTTCTTTCTTCTTATTTCGCTGGAGACTGACTTGAGCGTCGGAGGGTCATCGCCGAGAACCCCTTTCCTAGCTCGGCACTGATGCTATTTATGTTGCAAGTGAAAGTGAAGTCCATAGAAGGTCATCAGTAATGCCACGTCCCCAATAGAGTCGTACCTGCGTTCGACGGGGCTTGAAGCACATACTAAAAAATGACTCTTTTGCTACGGTAAATCATAATAAAGTTCAATTTACAAATAACATATATACTAAATATATAAATAAACTAAAAATAAATATATTACATCAATAAAAAATTAATAAATATTTAAAATAATTATATAAACACTACTCGTCGAACTCTTTCTTTCTCAATTGATAACATTGGTAGCCCATTTAGTGTATCCTGTGTTGGGACCGATATGCCCCGCTAGAGGGGGGAGGGGGTGAATAGCGTTTCTTCGCGCTTGCGTTGATTTGCTTCGTCCTGATATGCAGCGGAAAATAAAAACAAACACACAACAAACCAACACGCTAACACTTAGGGTTTACTTGGTATCCACCTCAAGAAGAAGTGACTAATCCAAGGATCCACACACTCGAGCACTCTCCACTAGTAAACAACTCCTTCTCAGTCGCAGCCGGAGGCGGAGAAGCTTCGTACAAACACACACAACACTACAACACTCACACAAGAAGAAGATACAAAAAAACAACTGAAATACACTTTTCTTCTTGCTTACTTGTTGATTGTTGTTGCCTTTTGAACTTTGGGGATGCACCCCCAAGAGCCTTCAAGAACTGGCGGAGAAGCTCGGAGAAGATCGCCGAAAAATCGGTGTGAGCTCGCAAGAAAAGATCGCAAAAATCTGCGGAGAAAACGCTCCGCCAAGGCTTTAAACAGTGCTCCCAATCGATCCAAATCATCCTCAATCGATTGCCACGTCAGCACTGCTCCATCCCAGCTGTCCATCGCTCGTTTCCTGCGCAACGGTCACTTCCCAATCGATCGACCGATCGATTGGGACTGCCTGAATCGATCGCCCGATCGATTCAGAGTCTTTCTGTGCTCTCGCGCCCACGCGAGAGCTTTTGCTGCCCAATCGATTGGCAGCTCCTAATCGACCGCTCGATCGATTAGGAAAGCCTCTGTGCTCGCGATTTCACATCCCAATCGATCGATCGATCGATCGATTGGGCCTTCCCATAATCGCAACACACTCCAATCGATCGACCGATCGATTGGGCCTTCCCATAATCGCAACACACTCCAATCGATCGATCGATCGATCGATTGGACCTTGGTTCAATCGATCACCCGATCGATTGACCAGCCTGGACTTGACTCAAACTCAAGTCTAAAATCTCCAACCCAACTCCTGGTCAATCGTGACCTGTTGGGTCTCCATGCCTAACATTTGGTTACACCCGACCAACCTCGAACTAGCCTTCTAGCCTCCTCCATCAGCCTTGCGTCCCTCGAATATCTCCCATCCTTCACGCCTTGCCTTCAGGAACTTCCTTCGGCCTCATCTTAGTTATCGAGTTTTCCTTGCCAAGTCACACTAGGACTTACCTTGCCAAGACCATATGCTTGGACTTACAACCTTTGCCAAGATCACACTTGGACTTTCCTGTTGCCTGGCTCCTCACTAGGACTTCCCAAATGCCTGGCTCCTCACCAGGACTTTCTCCTTTGCAAAGATCACACTTGGACTTTCCGTTGCCTGACTCCTCACCAGGACTTCCCAAATGTCTGGCTCTTCACCAGGACTTTCTCCTTTGCCAAGTTCACACTTGGAGTTTCCAATTTGCCTAACCTCCAGTTAGGACTTCCATACACCTAACCTCCAGTTAGGACTTTCCATACGCCTAACCTCCAGTTAGGACTTTCACCACTGCCTAAACTCCAGTTAGGACTTCCATACACCTAACCTCCAGTTAGGACTTTCCATATGCCTAACCTCCAGTTAGGACTTCCATATGTCTAACCTCTAGTGAGGACTTCCCAGTCAAGTCTCCTGTCATCCCTGACCTACTTAACTTGTCTTCTTATCAACCTGGTCAACCCTTTGACCATCTCCACAACCGGACGATTGCCCTAGCAATCTCCATATATTATCAAAAATCAAAACTCAAATCCTGACTCAAGCTTGACTTAACTTAAGCTTAGTCAAACTGGTCAAACTTGACCAAGGAAAATTGCCCCAACATCCTGTAACACTGAGACTAATGCGCTGGGCGCAGGCAGTAACAAGACGACAAGTAGTAACCACCATGCAATTAGGTCGCAGTTCGCACAAGCGACTGAGGTAGCGTGCGACAGCCCTGTGCTACGCAATTAGGTCACGCGAGCAAAGGTCATCCGCCAGCCCGCTTCGAGTGAGATAGTAACTACGAGAATCGACGCAATTAGGTCGCACAAACGATTCTTGTTTCACAATTAGGTTACAATTAGTCCCATGTTTTGTAAGACGAAGAAGATACTCGAAGAAGAAGATTATGATTACCTCTTGTTCCGTGCATTCGTGCCTTGGTAGAAAGAACGTCGGAGAAGAAATCGCGTGCAAAGAAGAACAACACCGGAGAAGAAATTGTGTGCAAAGAAGAGCATGCATCGTTGTGTGCCTCGGAGCCGTGAGAATAGGTTTAATGGGCATTTAGGGTCCATGTCTCTTATTTTTTTTAGTATAAGTAAAAAAAAATGAGCCCTTCATTGGGCTAGACCCTGAGATGATTACCTCTCTGATCTCATGAAAATTATGATTATAATCTCAACATCCATCTTATCGATTTTCGGATATTATCAATATATATTCGAAAGGAAGAAAAGATCTATAACAAATACGAATTAATTATTATTACTTAAAATAAATAAATCTCGTGGCGTGGAGGCGGAAGACGGGGGTGGATTTGGCTGGTCGGGAGCGCAACCGGGCTGGGAGTGGCTGTGATACCGCCACGTCAGACCCTATCAATTCGAGATATCATGTCGCCCCTCCTTTCTGACGTGGCCCCGTTCCCTTCTCCTTCGAGATCTGCTGCGTTCTCTGAAACATGAAACACGCGTCGGATTTCTAGACCCCTTATTTGAGGTGCTCCGCGCTTATGGGTGATTCGTGAGTGGGTCTATGTGCCGTCCGGTGTTTCGACTGTGGATCGGCTCATCCGCACTCGCCTGGGACGCGAGATATTTCTCACTGCCCCCGATTTCCTCCACTCCCACGAAAAGATCTTCCTCTTCCTCTCTAGGGCGCGATGGACGTCGACGCGAAGAGAACCGAGGATGGGAGACGGCCGGAGGATTTATATGGTGCTGCCGATGACGACGCCGGAGGCAGGAGGGGGAGCGCCGCCGCAGGTCCCGGCTCGGAGCGGCAGGTGATCCGGTGGGAGAAGTTTCTCCCCCGACGATCCCTCCGCGTCCTCCTCGTCGAGCAGGACGATTCCACGCGGCACATCGTCTCCGCCCTCCTCCGAAAATGCAGCTACCATGGTTTCTCTCCTCCTCCAGGTTTGATTGGTGGGCTTCCCTGCGGTTTTAGCGATTGAAATTGGTCGTGGTTGGTTGCAGTCGCGGCGGCGGCCGATGGACTCAAGGCTTGGGAGGTGTTGAGGGAGAAGCGCTACCACTTCGACCTTGTGCTCACCGAGGTGGAGATGCCTTCGCTTTCTGGGATCGGGCTCCTCTCGAGAATCGTGGCTGCTGAGGAGTGTAGAAACATTCCGGTTATAAGTAAGTCGTCATACAGGTCGATTCAAATTTCCAGCAGTCTGGTAGTTGATGGTCTTATGCAAGATTTGTCGTTCATCATGCATAAACTTTGGTTTTCGCAGAAGAGTGATCCAAGAGGTTCACTTTATCTTTAATCCGTAATTATTTGATGATATAATTGTTTTCCTGTCTTCAATTGAACCTTTCTATACTGGTCTGTCAACTAGTGAAGATTTTGGAGAAGTCAATCGAATTGCAATCTCATTGTAGAATGTAATGGTGGATCTCGTTCTCTTAAAATATTAACATCAAAGAAGAGAGTTCTCCATTGTCATGATAAGTTAGAGAATTAAAGGTAAACTACGTCCTGCAATATATTTGAGTCTTCCTGTTGTTATATCTACGGTTCTTTCTTGTGCAGTGATGTCTGCTCAAGATTCCATTGGTGTAGTCCTGAAGTGCATGCTAAAAGGTGCTGTGGATTTTTTGGTGAAACCCGTACGAAAGAATGAGTTACGAAACTTATGGCAGCATGTTTGGAGGAGGCATTGTGTAGGCTTATGTACTTATTAGCAATTGATTCCTAGAGGTCGAATCCAATTAGCTTGTGAGATATCTGATGGAAGGTTACTTGTTTCATGCAGTTGATTAATTCTACAAATGTCTCTGACAATAATGCTGCTGCTAGCAATCATTTGAGTACCAATATTGTTGCTGGATGCAAGACTGGGGAAAACTGTGATGATGATGATGTTCAGGTAAGTGAATCTGCTATGTGGTTGTCCAAATAAGTGGAAAGATCTGTCAAGGATGATTAATTGTTGTTCCCCTACAGAATATTGACAGGAAATTTTTGTTTACTTTGATCTCACTATTTTCACTTTCATATGTTTATCAGAGTTCTGGCAGTAACCCAGATGTTCAAAGCAAAAGTGTGAAAAAACAGATGGAAACACCTCCAGATATGGTGAGAAACATTTCCAAAGAATCTAATCCAAAGAAAATTATGGAAAACAAGTTGAGCAATAATGGTGAGGGAAGAGGTTATGAAACATACTTGCTTATTACATTTTTCCGGATGAGGAATCTAAGCGTGACTTCTTATTCTGGTTAATTCCTTTTCAGATAAAATTTATGAGCCCACAATCAAACTAAGTCATTCAAGTCTAGAGGTCTCATTAACTGGGGCCAGAGAGGAAAATAATATTCTGTTCAATAAACCAATATATAGGGAGGAAGTGGCATGTGTGAGGTTTCAAGAGGGTAAGGATGCTGATTCAAAACCAAATTGTCAACCTAATGGAATGCATGAATCTTCCTACAATGTGAAAGAGTTTATTGAGCCAATAGCCAGCAGCAGCTGGAAATATGCTGCTTTAAAAAGAGTTTCTTTTACAGATGCACCAGGTGAAGCCTCATCATCTTCTCATGGTAGAAGTATTTCTGAGTTGGATTCCTCCAAGCTACTAGATCTTACTCTAAGAAGATTACCGCAGAATGGATATGTGAATCCAGAGTTCAGAAAAAATCACGTGTTGAACCATTCTAATGCCTCTGCCTTTTCAAAGTAATTATTTTATAAATGTTCTTCATTTTCCAGCTTCTACTTTATATATATTTAATGCTTATTTTCTTTTAGTTCTCAAGTCTACCTATAAGCCCTGTGCATACACTTAACTCTTTTTTACTTTCGATAATTTAACTCAGGCCACTAAATAATTGGTAAAGGATGGTACGCTGATTTTATTTATATATTTGTTTCTAGGATGAAGGCATCCATCAATCCTTAGTAGTCATTTTAAGTTTCTAATGAGTTACCCTTTTAATCAAATCTTTATTTTATTTTCAATACTTTAATACCAGAATGAACTTCTCCACCAGAGATTTACCTCTAAAAAGAAAGTCAAGAAAAATCTTGTTGATTGTAAGTGTGTGCCCACTTTTGAAAATCGTTTTCTCAGTCCCTTGATCCAGTAAAAATTTCTACAATATGTGAAAATAAAGCTTATTTTTCCTAGGGAAATATATATGATTTTTTCCCCATTTTGTAAGAATTGTTATTAACAGTGTGTACAATTATTTTAACTTTGTTATCTATGAGCATGGTCATGGTTTCATATATGCACCTAATACTATAGAAATTCCATTTTTTTCTGATATTGATGTGCCATATGCAAGTACCTATCTTGTTAGTAATTCATTCTATAGTCTATTTGGAGTTTATTTTTTTCTTACTGGTACGTAGTTAGACTTTCTATGAATCTTGATTTATCATCGCTTTCAATCCATTTACAGACCACATAAGATTTTGCCTAACTTCCTTCTGTTGTGAATTTTCTGCGTCAAGTTATACATTGGTTATAACTAATCTGCATTTGATGCCAATTGAATCTCCCATACATGATCTGTGTGCAAAGTAGATATGGTATTCTTGTGGGTTTAGTATACCTATAATCTAATTTAGTTGCTTTAGACAGCATTACTCATTCTGTAATAGATAGTTGTATTTACTCTAATTCTATAGCTTGTTCTGCTCGGGAAGGAAGACCATCAAAATTCTCTGACCAGTCAACTTCGATTATAATTGAAATTTACTCTGTGATGTCATCTCGTAATTGATTGATTCTGAAACAACAATGCTATAATTGCTTCTAATATGTGGTTACTCCACAGTTGCGCTCATAAGTTGCCCTTCTACATACTTTTATCCTGCAGGATTTTGTGACTTCTATTCTTCATTTGTCATAGTGATGTTTTAATTGTAGCTAGTGAGAATATATAGCATAAATTGGAAGCTCTTATTAGCCAGTTTGCCCTTATTTGCATACATTTGTGAAAAATCCCCATCCCTTAGTTTACTAATTATGGAGTTAGATATGATTTGAATAACTGTAGATATGCAAGTCACTCTTTCTAGATTTTCAATTAGGAAGTTTATTACTTAATGAACTGACTGATGTAATGTTTATTTTTTATTTTGAACATTTAGTAGGGCATTATATTGAATGATGTGTCTTGTAGGTATGGCAACAAGAAGCAGTTTTCTCAAGAACCTGTTTCTTCATCTTTATGCATTAAAGCCATGGAACCTGTTGACAAAACCCAATTAAATGGCATTAAACCCAGCCATTTTAATGATAAAACTCTTTCCTTATATTCTAGAGAAATGCAATCATTCGACCAGGATAAAGCAATTGAAGCTTCCTTTCATTTCCAACTTTCCTCTAGTTGCAACAATGAGAATGATGGAATCATCTTATCTAATCCAATACAAGATGGTTCTTCTGCTTCTCATCCCAATGATGTAGCTGATTCTGCATGTCACCCCGTTCAATTTGGCTTGATGTCAATGCCAATTCCTGTTGAGGCAATTCCTTACCAACGCTTCTCCGCGGGATACGGTACTATATTGCAGCCATTATTCTATCCGGGGACATCTTTTCATCCAAAAACTTCAACTTCCCTAGAAAAAATAACAGTTCAGGTTTGTGCTGATGGAAATAGTCACCATGATAATCATCTTGCTGACCATAGTCAGCATCTTGAATATCTTAGCCATGAAGAAAATTATAAACTCCACAATTGGAGGAGGGCTCAAGTTGAAGCAGAGCTAAGGGATTCACGAGATCCTCCTTTGGAACAAGTTGGCCAAAGTGTCTTTTCTAACCAGGATATTTATAAAGATTGTGGAGTTTCTGGTTGTAGCAAAACAACAGAAGCTGCTGTACATGCAGCTACTGCTCGAGAGTGTGTGAATGAAAGTGGGGTTCGTAACTATATTGAAAAAGGTTTGGATGGTGATCTTTCTCAACGTGAAGCTGCGTTAATAAAGTTCCGCTTAAAAAGGAAAGACAGATGCTTTGAGAAAAAGGTAAATGGGTTATGTTGTGCACAAGTTTATTTCATTAGTGCTTTCATAATGTTTAAGTTTGTAATTTGCATTGCAATGATATTGGAAGTTGTGAGTATAAAGGATTGGTTATTTGAAACACTTGCATAGCATCTCAAGAAAAAACCATCCCGATACTGTAAGTTTTGACAGGCATAGGTTAAATGCAATTTTCCTTCAATTTGATTTAATTGTCTATGCCAGGAACTTTCTCTGAGAAATTAATATTTGAAAGAGGCCACAGAGCTACCTACTCTACAAACTCAGCTTAAATTAACAAAGTTATCTTATTAGCTAATAAAATGCAGCAAGCAAAGGATACCGATCATTGTATTAAAAGATTTTTTGTAATTTTCTTGTATGTAGTACTAATAGTACAGAATTGTTTGACATCTCCTGTAAAGTATTAAAATACTTAGTTCATGATATTAGTGGTTAGAATACGTCATGACTGTTACTTAAATACTGGATAGTTACAACCTTTGTTTCAAATTCTTGATTAAATAATTTTCTTCCTTATTGCTGTGTGAAAAGAGTAGAATGGAATCCGATTGTTGCATTTAAACATTCTTAGCTCATAGTTTGTGGTGAATCGCCTCACTAGATCTTTAAGATAGATGAAAGTTCTCTTGGATCTTAAAATTTAATTAGTCATTCAATAAATTCCTGTTGTTAATATTCAACTATAAGGGTAAACTATAACTTGTTCTAATTTTCACATTGGAGGTCCCTTGTCAGTCTTCACATAAATTTATGACTGAAATTTGTTATATATATATATATATATATATATTCTAAATCAAGTGTCACAGCTTTATCAAATCGGTAAACTACATGATCAGCTAAAAATAAAAAAAATTAACCTGAAAGTCATCTGATCATAGTTTCCGTGGTTACTTGTAGGGGGAAGCTAAAATGATTCAAATGTTCATGAAATGTTACTTTAAGTTTTGGAAGGCCTTTAAAATTATTTTATTGCTTAACTTGCAGTATGTAATATCTTATTTTGTTCTCACAGGTTAGATACCACAGCAGGAAGAAACTTGCAGAACAGAGACCAAGAGTGAAAGGGCAATTTGTACGTCAAAAGTTTATAGATTTGACGACTACAACAGAAGCAGATGACTGATTGAATCTATTGACACTAAATGCTCTTCTAGAAGTGGTTCCATCAGTCATGTTAACTGCTGGGTCAACATGTTAACGTTCATATTGAGAATTCTAGATTTGATGTTTACTTGATTTTCTGTATGTTCTCAACCACCGACGAGCCAAGACTAGCAAAGGAGCTAAATCAGAAAAAATCACATATTTCCAGTCAGAATGAAGAATCCACTCATAATGTGTGCATAATTGGAATTTATCACATATCATACTAAATTTATCACAATCCATGCTCCTTATGTTTGTATAGATTTAACTTCTTGTATGCATAAGCAAATAGATGACTGAGGTTATCAAGTTATATGAGTATGATGGTATAATTCCAACACTGGGTCCACTTTTCATATCACTTGGACATGTGAGAGTCCTACAAAGAGCAACCTATCAGAAATACAGGGGAAGGCTATGCCGAATTTGTCGTGGTTTTGAGGTGACCGTCAAGTGTCTGTACACTGCAGTTCCAACCCGTTGCTATATTCAGTAAGTTTGTATATTGATTCTGAGCTTTAGTTTTATGTTGAATACTTATATCTTAGCGATTCTCCAATTGTATTTGTACTTTTAAATTGAAGATACTCACATTATATGGTGCATCACAAAAGGACAAATTACGGCATGGCCATATACAGAATTTGCATTAGTTTACACTTTCTAGAAGAATAAATTTGGTGTTTTGGAACCAGAAATGCGGATTAATCCTCCAACGTGTCATAAGCTTTCTTTATCCATTTCTTTTCCAAGATATATTTAGTTTATTATCACTACAGTTCACAGATTTACTGATCATCAAATGAATATTAGGAATTTTGGATAATTTCTCATGGTGTGTAATAGTTGTGCTAAAATCTTTGAGACCCTTGAGGGATCCATTAGGTCTTTCTTTTGGCTTTTTGAAAAATAAGGGTCTCGTAAGGTTATTGCCAAAAAGCTTAGCCAAACAAATTATACTGACAAAGGCACAATATGAATTGTGCAGAGAGTCAATACCTTGGAGCAAAGCTCCTTGATGTCCCATGTGCAGTACAAATAGGTATATTACAAATATCTACAATATGGAAATACAATCTTTTCAGAAACTTTTAATAAGCTTGTTTATTGTTGAATCATCTTCCATTATTCTCAAGGCTTGTCCTAATATTTCTTTCAATTAAGGTTTAAAATTTGGTATGTTCCATTCAAATAATAATTATCATTATTGTTTAATTGATTGACCTACTTATATGACAGGCCAATGATCAGCATTAGGTAAGGTTGAATACTATAATCAGTCCTTATGTGATGCCTTCTGTCAAAGTAGTGTTGGCCATTTTTAAAATCAATCTAATGGTAGAAGAATTCCAAGCACAATATGAGACTCTACATATTGCCGGCAATAAATAGTTTACCATTGACAAAGACCTTGATTAGCACAGTAGAAGAAAAGGATCAAAATCAAAAGAGCGTCTTAAATTATACAAATCGTCAACTGAACATCTCTGTTTTTCAAAAAAAAATTAAAAAAAAATAAATCAAAAAGAGCGCCCCACTAGATATTGTGTACCAAAAATGTTACCTACTCCAATGTGAAAAATCGATTATTTTATTTTTATTAAAATTATTAAACATAAAAGACTATTACATTTAAATACACTTAATCAAATTAGTTAAAATTATTTAAACTTCATCAAAATCATTTTAAATTGATCAAAATGATTTTGAAATAATTGTAACAATTGTATAATTGAATCGTAAATTATAAACTCTAAACCTTGAGCCTTAAACCTGAATATTATTATATCAAAATAGTCTTTATCAATTTGGTTAAAATTTAAAATCATTTTAAAACGGTTATAGTAATTACTTAGATAGTTGCTACATATTTCTATTAGCTGTTACAATATTATAACGATATTGTATTAGTTGTTACACGACATCATAATAACTAGTTGTAATTGCTACAACAACACTTAAGTAAGCGTATTCTCGAGATAAAGCATACGGTGAAGCGCCCATCCGACTATTTTTACGAAAAGGATCTCATTTGATGATTCATTAAATATGGGATGCCCTTTTTTTACCGAAAAGAAAACTCTTTCTAATCACATCACAATAAGTTTTCCAATTTCCATAGGGTTGTTTCACTTGGGTCCAAATAGCAAAATGGCAGGGCCAATATTTTTATATGGAAAGATGAAAAGGACAGCAAGAGTAAGCACATAAGCTGCTCTTTTTTGTTTTTGTTTTTTTTTGTTTACATTAAATCTGTGACCAAAGTGTGTTCTAATACAACTTACAGATAAGGAGGGCTTGATGTGGAGGAACACAGCCTTATCTACAGTCTCATGGAAATGATCAGTCCTTTTCCTCCTCTTCTTCTGCCTAACTTTTCTCATCATGTTCATTGTGAAAGAATCTCTCTCACCTATTGATTGCATGCATCCATTCCATCACTTGTTACCTCAGCTTTCCTCATATGCAACCAACAAGTGCTGTCAATAAATGCAATGAATCTCTTCACATTCTTGCAGGTTTTAGAAGCCTGAAAAATGACCATCTACTGGCTGCTGAACTATTTGGAGCTCTGTGGTCACAGGCACGGCACTCTCATTCATCAAGTTCCTGTCATTTGTATGTTCAAGAACAAATCAGTTGAGTTAACTGAAGCAGACTGCAAAAGATTGGAAAAGGTAGCCTGCAGAAAATTAAAAGGTTTATTGTTTTCAAGAAATGGATAGGACACACTCTTTTAATATGCAATTCCTAGCTTTTATGTCTGTTCCTTTGTGATAAGAAGAGTGGTCCATGATGATCCATAATAGAAACTTTTAGTTGAGGCCTTGTCGTCTCTGAAGCTAGATGGAGCCCTTAAGCGATTTTTATATGAATTGATGGGAGATTTTCGCGGCAACTATGCCCGTGACAATTGCTTAAGCTGATGTTGATGTGTGAAAGAAACATACTCTCTTGGTCGAGAAGCCCAAAGGGAGCTTAGAGCGCGGAGTCGACTGTGGTACTCATCGATGGCCAAGAAGCACCTTGCGGCTTGTCGTATTGTTAGAATTCGATGCATCTGGTGAAGGCTTTGCTGCCTTAAATTATCAGCCTAGATAAATCACAAAACAAGGGAATCATAAGTTGCAGTATATATTTATATATATGTGTGTAGAAAACTCAGCTTCTTGTCTCATGTGTTCATGGAAATTATCCTAACAAGATAGCATGATTGGATGTCCTCTTGGGGTGGAGGAAAAAGGAAAGAAAGATTTGAAGGTTCATGATTTCATTTCGATCAATCATGCTGGAATTATTGTATTTGTCCCATTGAAAAAGAAAGAAGAGAGAAGGATGTGTGATCTCTGTGCCCGATCTCTCAAGGAAACATTATCATGAAGAAGAGAACTAAATTATAATGATCCATAGCTTTGATTGGCTGCATCCAAGCGGCAAAAGAGAGGTTGTTGGGTCCCTATCTTAGTACTATGGACAGATAGCAACATCTGAAAGCACTAAACATTAAAAATGTACAAGTAGCTTTCCATCTTGATGGGCAAGCACCAAGAAGAAGATATGAAGCACATAATGGGAAAGAAAAGTGGGCAAAAGGAGGAGAAAAAGACACTGGCTATTAGACACAAGGAGAATGGATGATTCTTTCTTTGCCTTATGACAATGCATCAAATGTACTTGAATGTATCAGGGCCACTTTCCATGGAATTGAGTTCACTACATTACATCCTAAAAAGTTTAATACAGTCATTGTCTTGTTGGAAGAATGGCCAAATTATCAAAACTTTCACTAGTTTTTACTCTTGGATCATACTAGCTACCATTTATTGCTTGAACAAATACATGTAGAGAGAAAGGGAGTACCTGTCTAACGAATCCCTCAAGGTTGGCAAGCTTCCCTATTGCGAGAGCCATGTGACCCATATAATTCCCGACATTTGCACTTTCGATGAGCGAGTCACCGGCCACGGAGTTGGCAAGTGAGTGTTGGAATTGCTCGAGTCCCTGGTATAGTGCCTCCTCCGCTTGTTGGGAGGATTGTTGGAGGTTGTATAACCCCACTAGCTGTTGTTCAGTAAGAGGATCAAGTTGTGGCATTATGACCTACTCAAATAGGAACAATGTCAAATTAATGATAAAATTTATTTAAATATAGATGATGATATTGTAGGATATCGAATTCTACTTGGTGCCATAAAGACTTAGTTATACCCTTAAAAGCTCAGATGGTTTGAATCCGCCCATCCATAGGAAACACCTCTCCGCCGGAGTCGCCCACATGCCGGTTATGATGTGGAACACATCCGACTTGGCTGCAGTGGCTTTGAGCTGGGACAGTTCATCATAGTGCGTGAGGCATTTGTCTACTATGACTCTGAGATCTGCATCTGGGAGATGAACCTCCAAACCTTGCCGGAGTTCCATGGTGTTCTTGCAGCCCTCATCCAACCAACGAGAGTACTCCATATCAAACACTACTGCACAACAACAATTCCATCAGCCTCAAGTACTGTTGATCTCATTCTACCATTCTACTACAAGTGCATATATACACTTGCAAACTCATACCAGAGCTGACATTTCCATCTGTGCCACATCCTCCCAAGAAAATGCCCTGCGAGTTAGACAAATTAATTCAGATTGAATGTTTGATCACTTCCTCAATCTTTAAACAAAGCAGGACTGTGCCTGTGCCCGAGCTCTCTGGAGATCTTGCTCCAGTTGAGTAAGTTTTATTCTACTGGATTCTAGTTGTTGTATGTAAGCCTGCCATTTCCAACCAGATAAACAGACAAACAACACTGTTTCAGAAACTGAAAAGAAAGAGCAAAAGAAAACACTACTGTAGTAAACCTTCTTTCTCAGCCGGCTCTTTTTGGCTGCTTCTCTATTCTGAGATAAGCGTTTTAATGTCTACAGGAAATGGGAAGCATAAACATGTTTTGTCTAATCAACACAATAAGCATTCTGCATTCAGAGAGAGAGAGACCTTTGGATCGAGTTCTTTGCCATCTTTATCTGAAGTAGAACCAACCAATCTTCTCTGTCACACGAAAAACAAGCCAAATGATGTTGTCAAGAGGGGGAAAAAAAAAGACATGCATGCATTAGCATACTTCTTCTTAACAGTTTGCCTTAGAACTCACTTAAAGTCTCTTGGAGTTTGTGAGATTGGAATATGGCTAAACTAAAAGAGAAAAGGGCTAGATGTGTCTTTATGTTCTGAGGTATGGCAGGATTTGTAGCCTCCAGAAGTGGCAGAGTGAATTGAGGTCTATCATACCTTTTCTTGTGTTTTCAGCTTCTGGTTTGTCTGAGGAGCATCACTCGCCATCTCTTCCTTCTGCTTCCCAGACAGCTCCGAAGAAGCCTTTCTGCTCCCTGGAGACTCCTCTGAGTTCATTTGGGAAATTGTGTTCTGCACTGAACCTGAATCAGTGCTCCCCTCAGTCTGTGAATCCCATTGCTGGCATGTTAGGGACGAACTGTAGCAGCTAGCTTGCTACAATTTCCTGCTTTGTTCAAGACCAGTCAAAAGTGGTGCATGCATACCTTGGAAGCCTGTTGGAATCTGATTGGCCATGAGGGGAAGATTTCAAGAGTTGGGGGTCTGCTCGTGCAGAAGGCTGCAGGAAGAAGAGCCAAATCAGAAAAAGAATAAAGACCCGAGTGTCAGAAACTTGTTCAAAAGGGAACAGTAGGCCACTGTTCATGTTCTTTGTGATCCATCCTCTCACGCCAACTACAACCTTTTAGGGTGCCATTTCAGGCCTCCTCCATGTCTGCGTTGGACTAAACGCAAAACCTAAACGACTACTACGATGATGATGATTAATTTCTTGCTTACAAGTTTCCTCTTGCTCACTTGTGATCCCTGCAACTCCATGCATGAGTGCTTCTTCCAGCTCCCCAAAGTAAGCAGCTCCCTCCTGGTCACTGGATCAGAGGTACAAAAAAGATCAACTGATATACAAGAAGTTAATTAATTTTCAGGAAGAAGAGGAAAACAAAACAAAAAAAGTACAAGAAGTTTGTAGCCATGAGCTGATTTGGAAGACCAGTATTACGATCTCCCTCTCCTTGATCCCTTGCCTTCATGTGACGACGTTGCTTCTGCAGCGAGAGAACAGAAGAAGCAAGAAGGAAAACAAGATCATGGAAGAACTGCAAGAACAATCAGAATCATATATCTTCTCTTCTAAAGTTGGGAATTGACTGCACATCCTCTCTCTCTCTCTCTCTCTCTCTCTTTCTCTCTACGGTTTCTTTGCAGGAATTCCTGCAATAATTTCCACCTTCAAAAACTAATCTTTTATTGCAGAAGATCCTCCTCCTCGTGGACTCTTCTCCCCCGTGGTGGGACCTGAAAGCAAAAGGGTACAGGTGCAACTGGTCACTGACTCCTCCAATTGCACCTTCATTTTCATAAACAATAGAACAGTAGTATCGAAATACATGAACTGTACAATTTAACTTAACTAAGCTAAGGCAACAATTAATAAGTGTGTGTAATGCATGTTTTTGCTGTCGACTAAAATTAAACACAAGTTCCCCCACAATTCTAACGCCAACTTCCAATTGGCAATCAGAGGTCCTTATCATGGAAATGGAGCCTTGCTTAATTGGTGGCCTCATGCTGTATTTCCTTGCCAACCCAAAGTTATATACTTCCCTTTCTATAAACAGATTGCTTTAAATATTAGGGTTTGGAGCATGACACTCTTCCAATTAAGGTCTATAAGTATAAGTTCAGCATTTTAAGGCACAATATATGGTTAGAACCCTGTATTATATTGACGGGAATTTCATGCACTTAATTATGTAAATTTAATCATTGTTGACGAAACTAATTGATTCTCCATGATTGGGCATTAGCTAAACTAAAACTTGGATTAGGTAGAATAAGTTTGAGATTAGGTATAATATATATAATGTGATTTCGACATAATTTGACAAGTTTAGGTACAAGAAGATGATGGTGATTTCGCATATATATAGTTTATGAACTAGATTTGGAAATTAAAGGTAAAGAGAAAATAAAACATAAATGAAATTTTAGTTTACTAACCATGGTCAGTTAGTGGTTTGGAGTTTCATATGGGCTTAGGATTGAGATGAAACACATTTCATGGGGCATGAGAAGACACATATTTTTCATGCCCAAGTTATTACTTATTTGGCACGTTCATTTTATTTCAATTTTGCGTGCAATTAAGTCAATTGGATTAAATGGATCGTGCAAATAACACGAGTACTGATCAATGTATCATTTATACAAAAATTAAGAGTTTTTATTATTATGAAAACTAAATATTCCTACTAACCAATTCTTGATTCCATATTTTTTATTTATACTAACAGCATCGATATTATCTGATTCATACCCGATCATAATTAAGGATGCAGCTACGTGGGTCGATCCTGAGCTAGTCACGATCATCATGCATGCTATATCGCTCTAAACTCGAGCTACCGAGTCCGAGTGATGATAGCTCGAACAGTTGCCCAAGCCCGAGTGGGTTGTCGACGTCAAATGGACGCACGAGCCCAAGTGGGCTGCGATCGATGAACTCCCACGAGCACCTGAGCTGCTAAACCTGAGCAACTATCGAACTTGAGTGTCGAGTGTCAAACACCCGAGTATTGAATTCCCAAGCACTGAGTGGCTGAGAGTCTCCAATCAAGTGCACCCCGAATCCCTATTGCTAACTATGATGGGAACATTATTCTACGCTATCTCATTTATTGCTTCTTTTCTCCTGAGTTGAATAGAATCAGATGGATCTCATCGGCTAACTCCCAACAAGTCCTTTGACGTATTTATTCCTCATAGAGTCTAAATACAACAGATGATGACGAGCCCCCAAGGTGGGGACCGAAGGTCAATAGACCGGAGTAGAAAGTAATCAAAGTCTAAGGTAGGTAATCCGAGTAACTTACCCGATGAATCCTTCCCATGTCGATCGGCTAGAGTTGATCGAACATCTCAAGAACCCACCTCATCATTCGGATGTCATCGGAGTCCAGCTCCACACTTAATTACTTACGGAGTTCTGCTCCCCATCATACTTCAATCGACTTGAATCTATCAAATATCCTAGGGGCCCAACTCCCCACTCAATTACTTACGGGATTCTGTTCCCGATCACACTTCAATCGACTTGAGCCTATCAGACATCCACTCGGATGTCATCGGGGTCTAGCTCTCCACTCAACTACTTACGGAATTCTACTTCCTATCACACTCCGATCGACTAATACCGATTAGACATTTCAAGGTCATCACAACTCCCCACTCGGATGTCATCGGAGCCCAACTCCCCACTCAACTACTTACGGGGCTCTACTCCCCATCATACTTCAATCGAGTAATGTTGATCAAATATCCCAAAGGCCTACTCGGATGTCATTGAGGTCCAACTCCCCGCTCAAATACTTATGAGGGCATGCTCTCCATCGCACTTCTATTGGTTAATAATGATCAGACATTCAGGGGTCCAACTCTCCACTTAGCTACTTACAGGCCTAGTCACCCCCAACAGGAAACTAGGCTCCTTGTCCTCGACACATCTCCCTACTAGTGGGTCATACGACCAGTGACCCATTAAGCTTTCTGGTCCATGAACTCACTTAGTCATTAATATTTCATATGGATTTGTCAGAAAGTCAAAGAGACCATATTCTTGCATAGATAAAACATACTCCTCCTATATCTATGATGAGACTATTGGATATACTGAAAGCATGGCGATTAGACATGTTATCTACTAGTGATGTGATATCTCATTAATGCAAGGATTACAGAGGCATTATAAAAGAAGTCTATCTCTGTTGGTGTAGGTATGCTAGTTGACGAACTCACTTCCTATTCCACTATTCTTCTTCCCTCTAGGATATTGGCTTAATTGTCAAAGTAGTGTTAAGGACCCCCTGGCCGGCTAACTGATGATATTTTTTCTTCTCCTTCTATTTGTACTTGCAGGCATTCGCAGCTCGAATTCTTCTTCCAGTCAACCGCCAAGTCAACTCATCGATAGTTCACCTCTCACCACTTTCAAATGGGATCAAATTTGGTGTCGTCTATGAGAACACTACAACTGATTTGTGTTGGTGCGGTTAGCACTAACGGTTTAACTCAGGTTTTGATGAATGACAAAGTACGTTAAGTTAGTTTTGTTGTAATCTAACACTTTAACTGAGAGTGCAGGAGAAATCCAACTAGGTCGACGGGCCGACCGGATAGCTGGCACGAAGTCCAGCTAGGTCGACGGGCCGACTGGATAGCTGGCACGAAGTCCAGCCAGGTCGACGGGCCTACCGGATAGCTAGCACGAAGTCTAGCTAGGTCGACAGGTTAACCGGATAGCTGGCACGAAGTCCAGCTAGGTCAACGGGCCGACCGGATAGTTGGCACGAAACTCCAGACCGGTCGACGGGTTGACCAGATGTCTGGCAAACGATAAGTGAAGGTAAGTCACAAGAGGAGAGTGACTGTGAGGACGTGTCTCAATTGAGGGACAGAATGCGTCGGTCCAGTTTAAGTCCATTTGGAATCCCTAAACCGAGACCTTGACTAGTTCTTGATCTTGGGAGGACGGAAACTAATTACTCTATTTATTATATTTGTACTAACACTTGTCTTGCAGGGTATTTAGACTAACACATTTGTTGCAGGGCAAGAAAGCAAGCAAGTAAATAAAGCTGTCTTCGAGTGAACAGTACCCGAGAGCGCCCTCTATGGCTATGGAAGGCACCTTGGTACTGTTCATGGAAGCCGCTTTCTATGTCTATGGAAGGCGGCCTACGCGGATAAAATTTGATCGATTCGCAGAAAAGGCGCAACAAATAAATTTTAAAATTATTTTAACTTAAAAATATTTTAAAATTTATTTTAACTTAAAAATTATTTCAACTTAAAAATATTTTAAAAATTATTTTAGCTTAAAAATTATTTTAAAATTTATTTTAACTTAAAAATATTTTAAAATTTATTTTAACTTAAAAATTATTTTAACTTAAAAATATTCTAAAATTTGTTTTAACTGAAAAATATTTTAAAATTTATTTTAAATTAAAAGTTATTTTAAAATATTTTTAAATTTATTTTAACTTTAAAATATTTTAAAATTAATTTTAACTTTAAAATATTTTAAAATTAATTATAATTTAAAAATATTTTAAAATTTATTTTAAATTTTAAAATATTTTAAAAAAATATTTTAACTTAAAAATATTTTAAAAATTATTTTAACTTAAAAATTATTTTAAAATTGGTTTTAAATTAAAAATATTTTAAAATTTATTTTAACTTAAAAATATTTTGAAATTTATTTTAACTTTTAAATAAATTTTAAAATAATTTTAAGTTAAAATATTTTTTTAAAATAATTTTCAAGTTAAAATATTTTAAACTTTATTTTAACTTAAAAATATTTTAAAATTTATTTTAACTTAAAAATTATTTAAAATTTTATTTTAACTTAAAAATATTTTAAATTTATTTTAACTTAAAAATATTTTAAAATTTATTTTGACTTAAAAATATTTTAACTTAAAAATTATTTAAAAATTATTTTAACTTAAAAATTAGTTTAAAAACTATTTTAACTTTAAAATTATTTTAAAATTTATTTTAACTTAAAAAATAATGAACTTACAAATTTATTTTAAAAATTATTTTTTAAAAGAAAAATTAACTTAAATTTTTTATTTTAAAAATTATTTTAATTTACTTAAATTAAAAAAATAATGTAATGCCAAAGGCGCCCCAAAGGGCACCTCCCGAAGGCGACTCCAACATCGATAGAAGGTGCCCTCGGGAGCGGCGAAAAAAATCCCGCCAAAGCGGTGGAAGGCACCTTCCACCGATAAAAGACGCCTTCCATGAGTTATGGAAGGCGCCCTCCATATAGATAGTGTTAGGACCTTCGGATGCGTCTAGAGAGGAGGGGGTGTGAATAGCCGCCCCCAAATTCTCGTTTTTTCCTACAATTTGAGTTAGCGCAGCGGAAATAAAAGATAGAAACGAAACGGGAGAATATCAAACCTTAAACGCGACGATATAATGAGGTTCGGAGATGATACTCCTACTCCTCGGCGTGTCCGTAAGGTGGACGAATCCTATCAATCCGTCGGTGGATGAGACCCCGGAAAACCGGCTAATAAAAACTCCTTCTGGGTGGAGAAACCTCGCCACAACCTCTCTTGCAACAGCAAGATCAGAGTACAAGAAATACAGCAAGAAGCCAAGAACAATATCAATGTAAAAACACTAGTTTGCTTGCCTTCTCGTCGACTGTTGATGAAGCAGCAACTTCACGGATGCCAACCACAGCAGCAACTGTTCAGTTGGAGACCCAGCCGAGGGAAGCTCACACGAAGCTTCAGCAGTGGAGAGCTCAACAAAGCTCAGATCGCAGGAAACCAGAAGAAATCTACTTCTCTGCCTTCAACCTCGATTTATAACCTGAACCTGCGAAGAAGACAAAGAAGACACAAAAATCTAGCCGTTGTGACTCAACGGCTAGGCCTGGACCGATCAGGCTCCACCCTGATCGGTCCAGGGCGGATATGATCGGTCAGGGGACCGATCAGGCCCTAGGCTGATCGGTCCCCAGACCGATCCCAATCTCTGTGCAACTCTCACAGCGAGGTGGTTGCCGAGCCCTGATCGGTCTGTGGACCGATCAGGCCATAGGTGGATCGGTCCACAGACCGATCCCCCTATTGATCCCCCTATTGTTCTCTTCTTACTGATCGGTCACCAGACCGATCAGATAACCCATAGAGAGCTACTGTGTGGTTACTGATCGGTCACGAGACCGATCAGATAACTAAGGTATCACTGGATCGGTCGACAGACCGATCCAGACAACCAAAGTATCACTGGATCGGTCAACAGACCGATCCAATGCCTCTGTTGGTTTTAGAGCTTCCCAGCCCTAAACCCTAACGCCTTCCTGGTCCAGAGAACGAGCTACCAAGCCCTCTCTGACCTAGTCCGGAGAACGAGCTACCGAACCCTTTCCGACTTCTACGTCCGATCCAGAGAACGAGCTACCGAGCCCTCTCTGACCTAGTCCGGAGAACGAGCTACCGAGCCCTCTCTGACCTAGTCCGGAGAACGAGCTACCGAGCCCTCTCCGACCTCCACGTCCGGTCCAGAGAACGAGCTACCGAGCCCTCTCTGACCTAGTCCGGAGAACGAGCTACCGAGCCCTCTCCGACTTCCACGTTCGGTCCAGAGAACGAGCTACCGAGCCCTCTCCGACTCCATCCAGTCCAGAGAACGAGCTACCGAGCCCTCTCTGACCTAGTCCGGAGAACGAGCTACCGAGCCCTCTCTGACTCCATCCAATCCAGAGAACGAGCTACCGAGCCCTCTCTGACCTAGTCCGGAGAACGAGCTACCGAGCCC
The DNA here is from genome assembly GCF_018446385.1 of Zingiber officinale. NCBI lineage: Eukaryota > Viridiplantae > Streptophyta > Magnoliopsida > Zingiberales > Zingiberaceae > Zingiber > Zingiber officinale. The sequence goes on from NC_055990.1 coordinate 22,753,176, forward strand.
TCTCCGACTCTATCCAGTCCAGAGAACGAGCTACCGAGCCCTCTCTAACCTCCCATACCAAGCTTCCATACTTGGACTTTTCCTGTGCCAAGCTCCCTGCTTGGACTTTTCCGTGCCAAGTCTCCATACTTGGACTTTTCCCGTGCCAAGCTCCCTGCTTGGACCTTTCCATGCCAAGTCTCCATACTTGGACTTTTCCCGTGCCAAGCTCCCTGCTTGGACCTTTCCGTGCCAAGTCTCCATACTTGGACTTTTCCTGTGCCAAGCTTCCTGCTTGGACTTTTCCGTGCCAAGTCTCCATACTTGGACTTTTCCCGTGCCAAGCTCCCTGCTTGGACTTTTCCGTGCCAAGTCTCCATACTTGGACTTTTCCTGTGCCAAGCTCCCTGCTTGGACTTTTCCATGCCAAGTCTCCATACTTGGACTTTTCTCATGCCAAGCTCCCTGCTTGGACTTTTCCGTGCCAAGTCTCCATACTTGGACTTTTCCCGAATCAGGTCAACTCAAGTCGGGTCAACCAGGTCAACCTTGACCAAAGGTTGCACCCACAATCCCCCAAGTTCCTATTCTTGTCAAACATTAAAATATAACTTCTCTATTCTTGTAAAAAATCAAAATATAGCTCGAGTCAGGTCAACTCGAGTCGGGTCACCCAGGTCAACCTTGACCTAAGGTTGCACCAACAGATAGAAGGCGCCCTCATGCTAGATTCTTCCAGCGAACAGAGAACTCTGTTCGTATTTCTTCAGGAAACAAGCCACACCAAGGCGCCTTCCAACCCCGTCTTTTCATCATCATCCCCTTTACAATCTCCAAGATGCCTCCTAGGTATACTTTAGCTTAGTATATTGCTTTAATGCTTAGATTATATGCATTTTTCTTGTATTTTTGTACTTATTTGTTTGTAAAAAAATTAGGAAACGACGACATATTGCCCCTACTCCTAGTAATGCCCCATCTACTGACGCTAGATTTCCTACTGAGCGGTATAGGATAGATTTTACTAGGCATTCATATGTTCCATTAAAATGTAGATATTTGAGTAGACCCTTCTTTACTCAGTACTGTACCCCTATTACACAAGTGATTGAGCATTACCAGTTAGACAGACTGGTTTATTGCATTCATGCAAAAAATCACGATTTGTGTGCTCAATTTTATAATAACTTAGAAAAAAATAGATGACCTGACTTACTCCACCTGAGTTGGTGGAAAATATTTTTAGTTTTCTCCTACCTTACTACGTATCACTCTAGGACTCAAGACATCTGCATGTCCATTTTTGTGTTACCCTAGTAGGGATCGGTCATTTTGTGAGCCCTACTCCCATATTACATTAGATACCATCTACATGTATTTTTTTTTTGAGGATAGACCACATGTAGTGACTGACTTCAGGTCACTCTCTCTAAGGGTCCAGGACTATATCCTGTATCGAGTCCTGACTACCTGCATTTTACCGATCACATCTCGCAACGTTACGATGATGCGTCCTTCACACTCTTTCTTTTTGTATGCCCTATGTCAGTATCTAGATATAGACATTGCATTACATATGTTCCATAATGTCATTCATGCATCTGGTCTTGTCACTAGACTTGAGGTCCACATGCCTTATTGTCATATTTTGACATATCTCTTTTTGACCTTAGAGATAGACACGACTCAGGGGAGGATCACCTCCTTTAGTGCATATGATGAGATCAGTCAGCGTCAACTAGTGTTAGTACATATAGACATTTCCTCTCAGGGGATCCTAGCCTGGAGAGGTGGGTCGCAACCAGCTGCTCCAGTCAAGGATGAGTTTTTTGTTCCAGCCGAGGGAGAGGAGTGGCTAGAGTTCACGACTGAGGAGATCTTTGAACATTCTCTTTCTCCGACACAACCCTCGACTTCGACCCAGCCCTCGACTTCACTGTTCGTCGAGGATCGACTCGCTCATCTCGAGGAGTCTTTCGCGCAGATTCGACAGTCAGTCTCAGATGGTTTCAGCGCACTCCGAGGGAGATGACCTCTGGATTCACTTCTCTCCGAGTACATGACCACCATATTTGAGCAGATTCTTCAGGCTCCGCGAGATCCTGAGCGACCACTACCACCACCTGCTGACGATGATCAGACCTGATTGTGTTACCTACATTCTTATGTATTATATATGACTTGACTCACTATTTCCAATTAGCTCTTCCTTTTTAGCCTTATTGTTAAAATTAGGAATATGCTAAATAGACTAGGACCTTTATTTTCAAAATTTCCTTTAAAATTCTAGGGTATTTTTTTTATATTTATCAAAATTCCCTATTTTTAGAATTTTCAAAATCAATTTTAGCCTTTGTCTAGATCAAATCCTTAGAATGCATGCTCCTATAGGTCTAGAACTTGAGCATCTCACCAACACACTAGGACTACCTTGTTTGTGTATTGCTAAACTTAGAAAGGGGTGAGATGAATAGGCAGGTTGCCTGAACTTAAGATGCTAATATCAATGTATCAATATAAGTCTGGACGTTAAATATCAAACCAATATTAATCAGGTTAAGTTGTTCATCTTAGTCAAACAGTAACTCGATAAATTAACTTAACCTGACCAACCAAGTAAAAGTTGCTACCTTCTGATAGTTAGTAAGTAACTAATGGTTAGACAGTTAAGGACACTTTCTAGCTGTTTTATTTTAAAATACTATTAGGTTCAGGAGGAGTATTAACATTTTATATTTTTACAAACTGCTTTCATTTTTCTTTAAATATTTTGTAAATATGCTTCTTATTTTCTACTAAACTACTATCTTTAAACTTTTCTTTTACTTTCTTAGCCTTAAAAGTTTTAAAGATAGGTTTTAAAAATCAATTTGACAAATGTCTAAATTTTTGAAAACGTCTTGACATAGTCTTCAAAAGGTTTTCTTGCTTAAAATTTTATCATTTTTGAAAACCTTAGATTTTTTAAAAGACATTTTTTATATCTTTTTCAAAACTCAATTTTCAAAAATGTTTTGAAAGTTATATTAAAATTTTAATTTTTAAAATGTTTTCTAAATTTTTTATTTTGAAAATGTTGTTTCTTTAATCTTCTAACTCTGTTCTAACATTTTTAAATTTTATATCTTTTGGAAATCTAATGAAAAAATAGTAAATTTTGCAAGTTTTGCGAAGTCGGTAGACTTTGAAAACTATTTCAACTTTATTTTTAAAAATTCTGACATGAAGATTTAAAACTTATTTGAAAATCTTTTTTTTTAACTTCTTTATGATTTTTTTTTAACTTTGAAAATTTTGTAAACTTTATTTTTTATTGTAAGGTTAATTTCTCCCAGTAAACCTGAAAAGTTTCTGTTAAATTTTTCTCTCCTTTACTTAGCCACTTTTCTTAAACTTTTCTATGCTTATTATTTTTGATGAATGCAAAGGGAGAGGGTTAGGTGGATTAAGTTAGCAAAATATTAGACAAAACACCAATCAAACTAAATCAAAATCATCTCATTGGTCTAGTTATTTTTGCATATTTTTCACTAACTTAACACAGATTGTCATTACATCAAAAAAGGGGAGATTGTTGGTGCAGTTAGCACTAACGGTCCAACTCAAATTTTGATGAATGACAAAGTAGTTAGTTTTATTATGATCTAACACTTTGACTGAGAGTACAGGAGAAATCTAGCTAGGTCGACAGGCGGACCAGATAGTTGGTACGAAGCCCAGCTAGGTCGACGGGCTGACCGGAGAGCTCGAAAGAAGTCCAGCTAGGTCGACGGACCGACCAGATAGTTGACACGAAGTCCAACTAGGTCGACAGGCCGATCGGATGGCTGACACGAAGTTTAGCTTGGTCAACAGGCCGACCGGATAGCTGGCACGAAGTCCAGACTGATCGACGAGCTGACCGGATGTCTGCCAAACGGTAAGTGAAGGTAACTCACTGGAGGAGAGTGACTGTGAGGACACGTCCCAGTTGAGGGACAGTAGGCGGCGGTCCAGTTTAGGTCCATTTAGGATCCCTGCATTGAGACCTTAACTAGTTCCTGGTCGACGGACTGGCCGGATGTCTGGCAAATGGTAAGTGAAGGTAAGTCACTGGAGGAGAGTAATTGTGAGGACGCATCCCAGCTGAGGGACAGTAGGTGTCGGTCCAGTTTAGGTTTATTTGGGATCCCTACATGAGACCTTAACTAGTTCCTGGTCCTGGGAGAACAGGAACTAATTACTCTATTTATTATATTTGTGCTGACACTTATCTTGTAGGGTATTTGGACTGACATATTTGTTGCAGAGCAAGAAAGCAAGCAATGAAGCAAAGCTGCCTTCGGGTGAATACTGCCCGAGGGCGCCCTCCATGGCTATGAAGGGTGCCTCGATACTGTTCATGGAATGCGCCCTCCGCGGATAAAATTTGACCGGCTCGTAGATAAGGCGCAACAAAGTTGGGATAAATTTTATCCCATTGGAGGTGTCTTCCATGCTTATGGGAGGCGCACTCCAAGCCTTTTATAAGGCAGTCTCGAGGAGGCATTGGAAGAACAACGATATACGAGCTACTACGCATCCATTTGAGCTTCCGACTGCTCCAGGCTTCTGCTACGACTTTGCTGCAAAGCTAATGCGCCTGAGGACTTCCAATCATGGCCGATAGACCGACACCAACACACAAACACTTACACTTAGATCCTTAAGTGTCGGTAACCTTTTTATTGTAATTAATTGTTGCAAAAGAACAAGTGCAGTATGTTGCATTTGTTCAGTACTCGACTCTCTCTTCCGGGGATACCTAAAGAGGTTTTTAGTTGATTGCCCATCAATAGGTCCGTGGGACCTGGGCCTTGGAGTAGGAGTCACCGAAGGCTCCGAACCAAGTAAAAATCGCCTGTGTTTTCTTGTTTCTTGGTTCTTACTTTCTTACTTTTCGCTGCATACTCGAGCTTTAAAAACTGAAAAAGAAGAGTTTTTAAAAACCACGTGATCCCCCCCCCCCCCTCTCATGTGCGTCACGATCCAACAATTTGGAATGTGAAGATGAATGACATCAAAAAATTTACCACCGTCACTTTGTCACAAGAAAACCTCGACTTACTAGTGAAGGCTAAAGCACAAGCACTGACATGTAAGCAACAAGCAGTCAACCCTCCCCTCTCTAAAGCACTTGCAACATCGTCTGAGGGACCACAAGTCACAGAGAGAAATTTGTTGACGTTCCGTAATTGTACGAAAATGTTGTAAGTAATAATAAAAGATATCGTATCCACAGGGACTGAAATAACCACTAAAGATATCTCAACACGAGTTAGCTAAGCAACTAATCAATGGATTGACAAAAGCAAAGTACAACTATGCAAAGTAAAACATAGAAACTAAAGAATAAGAAATAAGAATAAGGGCTATGATAAAGGTATGTTCTAGGAGTTTCGGTTTTTTTGTAAGGTTATTCAATGTAAATGATCTACCAAATCTTATTCCTCAATTGTCCATCATTTGTAGAAGGTTACCGGCTCCCTCTTGCAATAGACAACCGGCCTAGGACTGTAATTTATATCTAAATGTGATCAATTAGGTATGAATCCTATGATGTTCTTACACGGCCTTGCCTGTCATGTGCGTCCCTCAGATAATCAACATAGGAACTCATTGCTTCTCAACCTTATCGAGATACAAAAGATTAATGCACACAATCTATCCTACCTCCTTGAATAACCTTATTTCACCCTCAAGATAATCTCTCAAACGTCCTTACACGGGCTTGTTCCTGTCACGAACGTCCCTCAGAAAATCGAACGAGAAATAATCTCTACAAGATCTACAAGATATTCAAACATTCAATCAAGTATGAGAATTAGGTCCAAATCACAACAAACCGCACAAAATCAAAGAGATACAAACAAGACAAAATCATAGAAATAGGGAATTGGCAAATCCACAAGAGTTTTACATCAAATCTTTATTACAAATACTCCTCCATCCTAGAACATAAAGATCTAATCCATAGAACAAGAAAAGAAATCTGAAAACAAGAAGATTACAAGCATCTTGATCCCCAAATCCAAGAAAGAAAGGGAAGAAAGGCTTATCTACAATGAAGAACGGTCTTCGGATCCAATCCTTGCTTCCGGAGTCGAAACGATGAAGATCCGCCCTTAGATCACCGGAAAATCCCTCTAAGAAGGTGGAGGAATGCCCCAAAACTTCTTTCCCCCCAAAAGGGAGAAGATCCCCTTTCAAATCTTGAAGAAGGCCTTATATAGAAGGGGGGGTTTGGGTGCCACACGACCCTGAGACACGGCCGTGTGAAGCTCACACGGCCTGTGCTACTCCCTTCTCTGCCTGTCTCACACGGTCGTGTGTGAAGCTCACACGGCCTGTGCTACTCCCTTCTCTGCCTGTCTCACACGGTCGTGTGTGAGACACGGTCGTGGCTTGCTCTGCCACTGATCCCCTTGCACGGCCGTGTAGATCTACACGGCATGCACTGCCTCCGGCTCTGGAGCTCCTGCACGACCGTGTGGTGCACACGGTCAGGGCGTTCTTGGCCTCTAGAAATGTTACACGACCGTGCATTGCTTCAGCTCTGGAGGGCTTGCAGGGCCTTGTGGTGTACACGGTCTGGCTCTGTTGGCTTCAAAACTTGGCACGACCGTATGAAGCTCACACGGTCATTCCCTTTCCTGCTGCAGCCACACGGGTGGTGATCCTCACATGGCCTGGGCAACCCCCCATGGCAGGGTCGTGTGGCACACAAGGATGGTGCCTTCCTCCTTTGGTTTGCTTGCAGATCTGGCCACGATCATAAATCCTTCACCAAATACGAATCCTGTGTACAGAAAATACACAAAAGCAGATCTCCGAACAAAAAAAGTAAATATGCTAAAAGTAAAGCTAGAAGTACGAAAATGCATAGATAAAGCATGTGCAAAGTATGTGAATGTGCGTCAAAATATGCTAAACAAGAGTATACAATCTACGCACATCAAAATTCCAAGCTAAGGCAAGTTGAGTTCCCCAAATCCTTAGTTTGAAGGCCTGCCGAGAACTTTGCCAAAGCTGAGCGGTCCTAGGGATCTTTCGTTAAAGATTCGCCTCCAAGAGATCTAAAGCGGGGCAAGGTCCTCGCTGCCAATGATTCACCCTAGCAGTCAAGCATGCCTTTCTACTAGGAGATCATCTTAAGTAAGCTACCTAAGCATTTCTGACCCTTACTGGTCAAAGAATATGGAGGCTCCACCGATCCTAAAGACCATCTTCGCAAACTCAGCACAGAGATAGTTTAATCAGTTCCCCGCTGATTTCATCACATTCTTCAAAGATTTCAAAAGGGTCTTCACCATTTTGTCAACAGCTGAAAATATCATAAGGCCAACTTAAGCCTATTTATCTTCAAGTAGAGAGCAAAGGATCCCTAAAATATTACATAAGGTGACTCAATCAATAGTTATGGATGTTCCTTCCGTCACTTCTGAAATACTAATAAGTATCTTTTGACAAGAACTCATTGGAGACTTCTTTTGCTCCCTGGTGAGTGATGAAGCCCCCTAAGGACTTTAACAGCCTATTGGGATGACTGATCAAACATATCAACGTTAAAGAAGCTCAAGCTACTCAGAAAAAGGAAGTGGCTGCTCCACCTCCCTCCTTCCAAGCCGAGCACAAGGTGCCTCCGTCTCCTATACGTCACAAATAGCATCGACCTAGTCCTCTCCCCTCGGGACGGGAAGGGAGGGTGGTACTGTTGGAACCCTAAGGTATTATGATGTGATCAAACAAGTTAAGTTAGATCATGTTTTGTTTAACCCTTGTGTCTAAGTGTGCAGGAGCTTAGGAACACAGGAAGTCGAGCGGAAGACGCGACTAACAAAAAGGACGGCACGAGGAGAGAGCCGACGGGTTCGGTGCATCCGAGGGACGAGGTGACCGCGGAAGAGTACACTGGTGGATGAGAAGAACGTACGCGACATTCGAGGGATGAGAAATCGGGAAGGAAGGCTGCTCGAGGAGAAGGCCGAAACTTGGGTTCGGGTGAGCCCTATTCCGAATGGCCGAGATCACCCAAGCTAGCAGAGCCGGAACAAAAGACCCGGACCGAGACGAGCTGAACCAGAGCAGTGGAACCAGACCACAAAAAGTCAACTGTGTTGACTTAAGTGGTCCGAATGCCCGGATCCATTCCGAGCGCCCGGACCGTCCGGGCGCCCGGAACCATTCCGGGCGCTCGGAAATGGATTTTGACCAGATCAAATTTTGACTCGATTTGAACATTGGGGGATAAAATTTTATCCCCCAGGGCGCTCGGATCCTTCAGGGTGCTCCAACCAGTGCTATAAATATAGCACTAATTAGCACAGATTTTTCAACTCACTTGTAATCAGTTTCTTAGTGCTTTACTTTTTTGTCTATGCTCTCAACGCTGTAAGAGGCTACTCCGCCCAGAGGAGATCATCATATACTGCGCCTTCTTTTTCTTGGATTAGCAATCCCCTGATTGCAAACCAAGTAAACCCTCTGTGTCTAATCTCTTTTAATTAGTCTCATTTTTTTTATTACAAGTGTTTGTTAATTAGTCGATATATCCGAGAAAGGTTAGGTTTATTTTTGTAGGGCAATTCACCCCTCCCCTCTTGCCGGCCTCCAAAGGGACCAACAAGTGGTATCAGAGCAAGGCGCTTCAGGAGGACTAACCGCCGATCGAAGCAACGAGATGGCCGAACCAAGCATCGTTCCACCAAAATTCGAGGGGAACTTCGCACACTAGAAGTGTCATATGGAGGTATTCCTAAGAACTAATTTTGAAATTTGGTTAATTATAAAATATGGCTTTGTAGCTCCGACGAATCAGAATGGAGAAGAAAAAGAAGAGAGACAGTGGACAAAGAAGGAGCAGAGTGATTCTGTAGCGAACAACCGTGCAGAATATCACCTGTTGAGCGTGTTGCTGCCTCAAGAAGTCAACTGCATCAGAAGCTACTCGTCAGCCAAAGAACTCTGGGAGAAGTTCCTGGAACTTCACGAAGGGACATCCGAAGCAAAACTGGCTAGCAGAGACATCCTCCGGAACAAACTGACGAACATTCGTCTGGAAAAAGGTGAGAATGTAAAATACCAAAAAATGGCGAATAATAATAAGGGGGAATTTTCTGAAATTTTTAGGAATTTTTCGGAGCTCGTATGGATGAGTTTACAGGGATAAAAACGGGGGTCCGGGAAAGTCTGTTTATGCTACCCATTTAAGTGAGGAAAAGATTTATTTATTTAATTATTTTATTTTCCCTTTTTCTTATTTATTTTCTTTTCCTCCCCATTACTGTGCCGTTCCTTCTTCTTCTCCGCGCGCCCGACGTCGATCCTTGCCTTAACCGCACGCACATGCTGTGGTTTCCTCCTCGCCGAGCATACAAATCCCTCAGCCACTTCTTCTCCTCACTTCTTCTAGTCGCCTCTCCCGATTCTCCCTTCTAAATCCTCCCAAGCCCTTCGTCCTCCACCCGACGGCGCCACTTTCTTAGCGTACAAGCCCTCGACCGAGGAAGCCCTAGCGTCACTTCTTGTGACACCGACCAAGGTTTTGCTACCATATTTCTTCCTCTGTGCCCGAGCCCTAGCGTCGATCGCCGGGCAGTGCCCCTTCCCTTTACCCTAGCGACGAGAGCCGGCCGTAACCCGATGTGCGCTCTCCGACCATCGCCGGCTAGTCTCTCCCAGCCGCTTCGCATCAGAGCAACCTCACCTTCTGCACGAAGGAGCCGAGCCCTAGTCTCACCTTCCGTGCCCTAGACTCATCATCGAGCCAACCTTTTTCGTCCACCTGTTGCCGACAGAGGGAACGAGGGGCTCCGTTTCAGGTAAGGTCAGTAGGTTGTTGCTTCTGTCCAGTAGGTGTTGATTGGGGATGTTTGACATAGAGAGTAATAGCTTCTTTGCAGTGTCAACAACATATTTGTGGCAGCAAGATCTTTCGGCTAGCATTGTCCAGCATCTGCATCTCCTGGCTAGGGCTGTAAACGAGCCGAGCCGAGCTGAGCTTTGGGGTGTTCAAGCTTGTTTGATAAGATAATCGAGTCGAGTCGAGCCGAGCCGAGCTTAAAATGAACCAAGCTTTTGAAATGAGTGTTCAAGCTTGGCTTGGTTTATTTTTTATGAGCTTGAGCTTGTTTGAAGCTTGGCTTGAGCTTGGTTCGTTTAGATGTTATCAAGCTCTCAATTCAAGCTTGGCTTGAGCTTGGCTTGGGCTTGGTTCGAGCTTGGTTTGAACTTGGTTCGTTTAGATGTTATCAAGCTCTCGATTCAAGCTTGTTTGATTGTTTGAAATTTTTAATTGTTTGATTAGTTATTAAGATTGATAATTTAAATTATTTTATTTTATTTTATTATTTATTTAGCATATTGAAAGAGTTTTATTAATAAATATGGTTCGTGAACATTATTCACGAACGTTGTTCACGAACGTTAACGAGCTGAACACATATGTGTTCAAGCTTGTTTGTTTAGCTTTACAAGCTGTTCAAGCTTGTTTGTTTAATTAATCTTATGTATATTGAACGAACATAAACAAGCTCTTACCAAGCCGAACACCAAGCTTGTTCATGAACGCTTGGTTCATTTACAGCCCTACTCCTGGCGGTGTGTCCACAGGGACGACATTGTACTAGGGTAAGGGTTGGAAATTTCATTTCTGATTTAGCTTAATATGAATTAATGTTGTATGGTATGGGATAACTAATTCAGAGGAGGTAATTGTGGTTAAAACGTGGGATCTAACCTAAGTTTGGGTTAGATCCAACTCATGATGTTAACAAGAGGGATTAGCTAATTAATTAGTTATTATTTTAGGAATAGGATTTTTGTTTAGCTATTTTGTTATAATAGAACTTAGCTAAACTGTACGATTTATTACAGGACTTTGATTCGAGATGGTGTCTTGACGAGGGATCTATTCAGATACGATCCTCTTATCGGAGGCAGGTACTTTGACTTATGTCATTTGATATGCATAGTAATGTTTTTAACAAATAGCAATGATTGTGTTTCTTATTTGCTTCGGTTGATCACTACCCGATCTGTTATATACTTGTTTGTTTACTTGTTATGCACATCATGTTAGTATTTACCTGATTATACATACTTATAGAGGTAGTGACACAACCATGTTATTTATTATGTTCAGGACCTAGGGTTTTTGATACCTTATCTGATCTGTGTACTTTTGATTTGGTTTATTGTCCTATGGTACACATTTTATATTTATATATGGATATTGCTATGCTGTTCAGGATATTACCATGTTTAGTGTCATGCATCATCTCACATGATTACATGTTGTGCGATAGTCTGCTCCATTATTGTCGAGCACATCGCCAGTTACATGTATCTGTACACACCACCACTCATGAGTTAGTGGTATATCAGACAGGTGTGTGGCAGTTCTGCTGTTTGGCTCCGTTGGTCTAGTGACTCAGCGTGGTAGCCGGCAGACAGTTCTGCTCTGTTTGGCTCCGCTGGTTTAGTGTAGCAGCGTGGTAGCCGGCAGGCGGTTGGACTCTGTTTGGCTCCGTTGGTCCGCTCATGGGTAGTGTGACGCAGCGTGGTAGCCGGCAGAGATTCCTCCCCGTCATGGTGTACCGGGAGATGAGAGCATTGCGCTCCCCCATTTATGATTTGGGGTAGGATGATATGTGTACTCTGACAGCATCCCGTCCACTCGATCACTCATCAGGAGCAGTGATGGCAGAGTACACGGTTGTCACAGCCCTACCCACTCAGTCTCACCATTGTGTGTGAGATGGCTGACTAGCGTCAGGGGTGACCATGACATTTGCATCATATGCATGATGCATTTATTGCTTGTGTTTGTTGCATTTACTTGCTGCATTTATATGGATGCATATAATTGACATGCATACAGGATTTATGACACTTTCGGTCTGACGACCCTGTTGTACTTATACCCTGGTCCTGGTTAGTACAGTTTTCTCCTGCTTATTTCAGTTGCATTTATCCTTCTTGTATCAGGAGATTGTACACATGATTAGTGCTGATTGTTATTTTCTTTATTATGCATATCAGTTGTTACCCGCTGAGTGTTGGACTCACACCCTCCTTCGTTGCTATTTTCAGGTTGATGCTGTCCAGAGAGTTCCAGTCGCTAGTCCCCTAAAGATCCAGAGTTATTTAGTCTTATGTTATGTTTTTTATTGCACTATCTGGACTTGTATTAGTTTACCTTATGGATATTATCGATGAGTTTTATTTGGATTTGTTTTTCTACATGCCTGCCTGGATGGCAGAAGAGGTAAGTTCGTTGTGATTTGTGTTTTATGAGTGTAGTTGAATAGGATATCGATTTTGTGCTTTATGAGTGTAGTTGAGTAAGGTTGTTTTTGAGTCTTCTTATTACTATTCTAGTTTGTCAACTATTATACTGCGTGGATGACTCTGTGTTATATTTTTATTACTGTTATTGTTCTGGTCGTGTTGGCCGAGGTATATGTGGCCCAGAGGGCATTGTAGAAAGTTTCAGATTGTCACCCGTACAGGGGAGGTGCTGCCGAAATTTCTTCGGACAGGGACTCCCCCGGGGTGTGACAGAGAAGGTAGCCGATCTACACGTGAAGGTAAAGAAATTGATTACTGGTCCCGAGAACCTCGGTGAAACGGTAACAAACCGAGACACCATACGCTACGCACTCAATGTGTTTCCTAGAACTCCAGAATGGACGTCAAGCATCGACGCCTATTACATTTCAAAGGACCTGGAGATAAATACCTTAGAAGAATTATTCTCTACACTTGAACTACATGAAACCAAGTGTGCAGGGACAACAAAGGAATCAAGCCAGATGATCGCACTAAACGCAACCAAGAAGGATGAACCCGAGTCATATTCAGAAGATGATCAGGAAGCATATATGGTAAGAAACTTTAAAAAGTTTTTTAGATCTAATAAGTTTAAAGAAATGCAGAATAAAAAAAATCCAAGAAATAAAAGAAGGATGCGTTGCTACCAGTGTCAAAGGGAAGGACACTTAAAAGAAGACTGCCCAGAACTAAAGAAGGACAAAGGCAAGATACCTAAGAAGCACAAGAATCTAAAAGCAACTTGGGACGATAGTTCATCATCTGAGTCCGAGATTCAAGAATATGTCGGGATAACACTGATGGCAAGCTATGAAGGGCAAAGTACATCAGAACCCAGCATCGATGAAGGGGGAGCGACCTCAGATGAAAGCAGCGAAGCAGGGGGAGATTCAGGCTTCAAGTCTGATATGGTAAGTGAGGTATGTCTCTTACCCCATGATCAACTTTACTTTGGAATTAAATTTATGGCAAAATCCATGTATAAATTAGAAAATGAAAATACTAAATTAAAAAATAGAATTTTAGAAACAAAAAGATTTTTGGCAAAAACATGTCTAATAGAGGATTTTGATAAATTGAAATTAGAAAATAATAAATTAAAAGAATAAATAGAAAATTTGAAAAAGTCTACCTGTTCAAATATTTATGCTTTTAAAAATTATAGAGGATTAAACTGGTACTATAGGTTTCACCAAAGTCAAATTAGAAAAATATCAAAAGCCTATATATCTAGGAAATACTTGATTAACCCTGTAGGTAGGAACCTCTATTGGGTTCCGAAAACATGTTTAACTTGAATTTAAAATTAGACTTAGCATTTTTAGCAAGGAAATTAAACATCTAATTTTTTTTTATGCGACTTTGTCTAGAAAGTGGTTGTTGCTCCAATAACCAAGAAGGCATAGTGCCTCGCCACTGCCTGGAAGTCAAGTATTGAAATGAAAATTTTAATTGACTAACTGAAAAATATTAATTTAAATTACTTAATGCTTTAAAAGGGTTATTCAATTTATTTTAGAGAAAATTTTCAAAAATATTCATGTTCTCAAACACTTAGAAATTTTTTTAAAATTATTCCGTTGCACATTTTCTTTTAACTTAGGAAATATTTTTTTTTGGTTTTGCAACACTTAACAATTTCTAATTTATTGTATTTTTTTTTAAAATCAATTATGTTAAAAAAATTCTAATTTAAAAAAAAATCATCTAATTTTTTTTTTAAAAAAAATTCTAATTTTTTGGTTAGAAATTTTCTTGCTTAGAAATTTTCTTCAGCTACTTAAATTTTTTTTCTTCTGAAAATTTTCTAACTTAGTTTTTTGTTTTACTTAGAAAAATTCAATTATGTTAGAAATTTACTTAGAAATTTTTTTTCACTTATGAAAATTTTCTTTTAAACTTAGAAATTTTCTAACTTCAAATTTTTTTAACACTTAAAATTTGTTTTAAGTTAGAATTTACCTTAGACTTGTTTAGGAACCCCAATTTTTTATGTGATCAAAGGGGGAGAAGTATGTTAAGTGTAGGGGGAGGTATATAATTTTTTGAATTGAATAATTTTTTGTCTCATTTGCAAAATTATTTATTTTTGTTGCATTTGTTTACCCTAGCTTAACTTGGGTTGCTCACATCAAAAAGAGGGAGATTGTTGGAACCCCAAGGTATTTTGACGTGATCAAACAAGTTAAGTTAGGTCTTGTTTTGTCTAACCCTTGTGTCTAAGTGTGCAGGAGCTTAGGAACACAGGAAGTCGAGCGGAAGACGCGGCTAACGAGAAGGACGACACGGAGAGAGAGCCGACGGGCTCGGTGTGTCCGAGGGACGAGGTGACCGCGGAAGAGTACACCGGTGGACGAGAAGAACGTAAACGACATTCGAGGGACGAGAAACCGGGAAGGAAGGCTGCTCGAGGAGAAGGCCGGAACTTGGGTTCGGGTGAGCCTTATTCCGGATAACCGAGATCACCCAAGCTAGCGAAGCCGGAACAGAAGACCTGGACCGAGACGAGCTGAACCGGAGCAGTGGAACCGGATCATAAAAAGTCAACCGGGTTGCCTTAAGTGGTCCGGGCGCCCGGAAGTGGATTTTGACTAGATCGAGTTTTGACTCGATCTGAACATTGGGGGATAAAATTTTATCCCCCTAGGGAGCCTGGATCCTTCAGGGCGCCTCGACCAGTACTATAAATATAGCACTGATTAGCACAGATTTTTCAACTTCCTTGTAATTAGTTTCTTAGTGCTTTACTTTTCTTTCTGTGCTCTCAACGCTGTAAGAGGCTACTCTGCCCAGAGGAGATCATCAGATACTGCACCTTCTTTTCCTTGGATTAGCAATCCCCTGATTGCAAACCAAGTAAATCCTCTATGTCTAATCTCTTTTAATTAGTCTCATTTTTTTTATTACAAGTGTTTGTTAATTAGTCGATATATCCGAGAAAGGTTAGATTTATTTTTGTAGGGCAATTCACCCCTCCCCTCTTGCCGGCCTCCAAAGGGACCAACAGGTACAACACATGGAAGTGGCGCAAACCTCATTTGTTGAGCCTTGCCATTGGATACCCACTTTTTGTACATACCACAAGTTCAAAACTCACAATACCCAAGATTATCATCAGTTTGCTTGGGATAAATACTGAGCGACTAAGTAAGGTCAACCACCTCCCCAAATTGCTCTGTAGCTAATTGGACTTCCATCGTCGAGCCCAAATACAACCGATTGTCTAACCAATACACAACAAGTACAGGGTAACAAGCCTCTCCTAATGACGACATGGAGTTCACTCAGACTAGGCTAGAAGAAAATCTAAGCAATGCTGCTATGAAGAGGGTCAATGGTCTCTGGAGGCCCCACCGATGGTGACTCCAATCGAATATAGAAAACTCATGATCATCAGCTCGAGATCCACGTGGTCGACTCCAATCGAGGGCAAGCGAAAGGCTCCCAAATCAGCTTTGAACCTCAAGACCTCAAAGGGATAAAAGTCTCCCATGATTATGTCTTAATCATCAAAGCCACCATTGCTAATTACGAAGTGGCTAGAGTTTTTGTAGACATGGGAAGTTCTGTTAATGTCCTTTTTAAGACAACCTTCAACAAAATGTAAATTGGCCAAGACTCCAGCCTAAGCCACTACTTTATACGAATTTATAGGAAACTAAGCATAACCACTAAGCCAAGTCTGACTAGTTATCTCCTTGAGAGTCGAGCCCTTGATAACGACTGGAATAAGAACTTTTATAGTGGTGGACGTCCTATCAGCCTACAATGTTATTCTAGGAAGACTCATTCTACATGAATTTCGAGCAACGGTCTCCACCTTCTACCAAAAAATAAAATTCCCTATAGAAGGTTAAGTGGGTGAGGTAAAGAGAGATCAGCAAGTTGCACAAAAATGTTACATGGATATGGTTAAAACGAAGGTGCACAAAGCTCAAAAGACCCACTCAATGGAAGTGCATGCCATATAAGTGTAGGATCGGTGCAGTTGAGAGATCGGGGTGAATCTCGACTTGTCACTTTCTTTTCGATTTCGTCTGTTCTTTCTATAAAAGTCATTAGTAGCAGCGGAATATAAAATAAAGTATGGGAAAAATAATACTCGCGAGATTTACTTGGTTCCTAACCCCCCAGGGTCAGTACGTCCAAGGCTTACGCACTCAAGCGTGAGTCCACTAGTAGTCCCTTTTCCGAAAACTTTCTAGAGGCGGAGAGACTCATCTTACAGTTTATCAAATACAAGCATAAAAGAATGAAAGTAAATATGGCTTGTAATAAAAGAAATACAAACAAAAACTTTATTGAGCCAATCCGGAAGGCCTGAGTGTAGCACACCCTTCCTAGAGCCTCCCCTGTAGCAAAGCTTTGCATTGTAGCCTTCCTTTTGAGCACACAGAATATGAGTAGTAGAAGAAGCGATGTCTTGAACGTAAATCCTTCATCTCCTTTTATAGAATTGAATCAAATCCTTATTTGGATCAACTCTTATCTAGATGAAGTTATATCTAGATGAAGCATATCTGGATAAAGCAATATATGGATCAACTTATCTCTATCCACATCATATGACTTATCCTTATCCTCATCCAAATCATAAAGATAAACTAGATCTTTTATTGTTGGTCCCTTTAGCGACCGACTAGAAGAGAGAGGGGGTGAATGGCCTGCACAAGAAAAAAAATATAAAAATACTTTTCTCGAAGTTTTACAACTTTAATAAATCTAACGCTTGCATAAAAAAATAAGAGGCTAAAAGAAAGGAAGAGGCATAACGGGATTTACTTGGTTACAACCGGGGAGGTTATTAATCCAAGAAAGTTAAAAGCATACTAAACTCTCCTTTAGGTGGAGAAGCCTCTTTACAGTAATTAACACACTAGATCGGAAAGCTAAATAAAAGAGAAATGATTACAAGTGTTCTATTTTAGCTTCTGGGACCAAGGTTGTATTTATAGCTCTGGTCGGGGTACCTGGAACGGTTCTAGGTGCCTTGGGGGGATAAACTTTTATCCTCGTCACAACAGAATGCGCCACGTCGCTTTTTGGATAAAAACCTACTCCAGGCGCCCGAAAGGGTTCTGGGTGTCTAGATCAAAGTTAACCTTATATTAACTTGTTTGGTCTGGGTTCTAGCTCCGGCTCCACTCGCTTGGGTGCGGATCTTCTGCTCTGGCTCAAGCTCCGCTTGGGTCATCTCGACCATCTGGAATAAGGCTCACCCGAAGCCAACTTCTGGCCTTTCAGCAAACTTCGCTAGCTCCGGCTTCTCATCCCTCGAAAACGCCGCGTGTCTCCTTCTCGTCCGTCCGCGTACTCTTTCGCAGCACCTCATACCTTGGATACACCAAGCCCATCAACTCTCTCCCGTGTCATCCTTCTCTCTAGCTGCATCTTTCGTTCGACTTCCTATGCTCCTAAGTTCCTGCACACTTAGACGCAGAGGTTAAATACCAACAAGACCTAACTTTACTTGGTTGATCATATCAAAACTACCACGGGGTACTTACAATCTCCCCCTTTTTTATGTGACCAAATCCCAAGTTAAGTTAGGGTTAAACCACAAAAACAATAACAGTTATAAAATAAGATTTTTGCAAATACAAAAATAATAAGATTTTTGCATGTACAAAAATAATAATATTTTTGCAAGTACAAAATTAAAAAATTATAATATCCTCCGCCTATACTTAATCTTTACTACTCCCCCTTATGATCACATTAAAAATGAGGTACATTAAAAAATTCTACTTAACAACAATAAAAAGTCTAAGGGACAATTAAAAAAAACATTAAAGTTTAAGCTTCAATTTTTTTTTTAACATATTTAAGGTAAAAAAATCATATAAAGTTGAAATTATTGTTAAAAAAAATTAACATTTAGAAAATTTTAACATTTGAAAATTTTCTTACAGTTAATTAGTGATAAAATTCTTCGAAAATTAACTTTTAAATAATTTCTAACAAAATTTTTGACAAACATTTGAAATCATTTTTATAACAACTAATTGCTTAATAGTTAGTCAATTAAATACTTATTTCAATAATTAGCTTGCAGGCTATGGCGAGACACTAGACCTTCTTTGATATTGGAGCAACAACCACTTTCTAGACAAAGTATTTTAAAGAAATTAGATATTTAACTTTGTATCTGAAAGCCCAAAAAAAATAATCTAAATATGATTTTGGAACCTAAAATAAGTTCCTTCCTATAGGATTAATAAAAAATTTCTTAGGAATGTATTTATATGATATTTTCCTAATTTGACCCTTATGGTATTTAAAATACCAGGTTAAACTATTTGATCCTGTCCGAACGCTGAATCAACGGACACTGGGCACGTGGCGCTTCCGGCAGCTAGCGTGGATCTCCGGCCGGTCGGAAGATGCTCCGGCGAGCCTGCACAAAAGTTGGGCCGGGAAGGGGTTCCCGGCGACGACCCTCTGACGCTCAAGTCAGGTAAGCAAGCAACAAAGCAGCGGCTCCAAAAATCGTAGAATGCGTACCTCCGGCGAAGTCTGCGGCTCTTTATATAGAGCGGTGAAAGAGCCTCTACACGCCCACCGAGGCGCGTACGTGTCCGTAGCCCATACCTCGGTATGTGTCTGTCAGAAAGCTTACCTGACGCCATACCGCTACAGTCCAACCATGTCTTCGATGGGACAATAGAACACCTCGTTGTCAGACTGGGAGTATGGCCTAGCCATAGGACTTGACGGCTGTCAGAAGATGTTCCTGTCCTTCTTTACCCACCACTGGTCGGGACGTCCGTCTGGCCGGCTGGACGAAGAGCGTCGTCCGGACGGCCCTCATCCCCTGCCCCGGCCGGGCGGCACGCCCATCACGTCCCGCCTGTCGTTTGCATTGATATGCTGGGGAGACTTCCGGGCGGGTGCTACGTAAGGACTGTTAGCAGTATGTCACCTTCTCTTAGGCCTTCCGCTCGGCTCTTAGCTATTGTTTCAACTGAGCGTCGGAACCCCGATCCCTGTCAGGGCGTCTTTTTATTATCGGATGTTCATTGGTCGGTCGGTCGGGCGGCCGACTCATCCTTCTCCGGTCGGTCGCCCGGTCAGCCACCTGGCCTTTTGACCTCCACGTGGCGTTGACCCTTCGTTAGGGGGTCCCGGGCTCTTACCACCGGATCACTTGCCTTCCCCTCGAGTCTAGTCGAAGGAGGTGAAGTCCGACTGACTGGACTGTCGATCTGACTAACCAATGATCACTGCATTAGGCCGCTCGGCCAGGCATAGGGATACTCATCCGTTCGGTGGTATCTTGTCCGTGCCTTGTGTTCTCTTGGAATCCATGTCCGATGCTCTCCCCTACTACCCATCACGTGCGCTGCGCACGGTAAGGGGAGCTCATTAAATGCGGCCAGTATCCTGCTGACACGTGGCGATCGTGCGTTTGTCAGCGTATGGCGGTGGCGTCACTTCCGATGGGACAGCCGCCGTTTGAAATGAACGGCTGGATGATGACCTCGTTATCGACGACCTGGATCGGACGGTGTAAATTGATCGCGGCCGCCCTTATAAAGCTCCCGACCCCAGCTCTTCGCCGCATTTCGACCTTATCGTCTCCAGCCATCCCTATGTTCCTTTTTTCCGGCGACCTTGCGTTTTAGCTCTCCGACGACTCTACAGCCCCCTTCGATCATCTTCTTTGCCCGTAAGGATTCCTTTTCCTTGTTGCCTCTCCTTTTTTCTCTCTATTAGCTATTTCTTTCATCATCCCGCATTCTTTCCCTGTTTTTATTTCTCCCTCCTTCCATCGCGCGTCCATCCCTAGCCTTATACCATGACCAACACCTCACAGCCGACCGGCGGTGCTCCGGGTCTTTGGTATTCGACCATGGAAAGCCGGTTCGACGAGGAGGACGCCTTGCGCCTCACTCGAACTTATGATCTGCCGACCGACCACCAAATAGTGTTAGCCACACCGGTCGATCGGCCTCATGAACCCCCGCCCGGCACCGTTCTATTCTTCCGAGACCAATTTTTGGCCGGGCTACGTTTTCCTCCCCACAAGTTCTTCTTACAAATTTGTAATTATTTTCGCATTCCGCTCGGCCAGGTAGTCCCTAACTCCATTAGGCTGTTGAGCGGAGTGATAGTCCTTTTTAAACTGAACAACATCTCTCTCGACCCCAAGATTTTTCACTACTTTTTTTATCCCAAGCAAGCCGAGTGGGGTACCTTTATTTTCCAATCTAGGATAGGTTTCGTCCTTTTTGATAATATGCCGAGCTCCAACAAACATTGGAAGGAGCACTTTTTCTATGTGCGTTTTCCCGAGCTACCAACTTTTCGTACCAAGTGGCAGACGGCGATGCCGGCGCAACCGGAGCTCGGCAAATTTAGAGGTGATGCGGCCTACCTTCATGCGGCCGAGCGGTTGGTGGGTCAGCGCTATCATATTGACAAGCTGCTCCTCCCAGGAGTAATGTATATATTCGTCCTGTCTTCCAACCCAGCCGATCTGCCTTGCAGCATGAGTAAGCGATTCTCATCCCTCCTTTTTCTTTTGTTCTAATTGATTTAATCTTTGTTTCTGTAGCTGAAGTTATGTGGCGTGCTAAGGCGACCGAGAAGCTCAAATTGAAAGCCGCTCAGATTGAGGCGGTGAAGAACAAGGAGGTCGCCGAGCGGGGCCTTGATCCAGCCGATCCGACCGGCGAATTAGGCGAGGGGACCCAGGATGCCCCTGAAGCCTTAGCAGCTACTACCTCTCACGACGAGGTAGCGGGCGACACAGAACCTTCTACCCAAGCCGAGGTGGAGGGCCGTTCGGCCGATGATGTTCCGCTACTTACTCGGAAGCGCCGACGACCGGAATCTGCATCTGTCTCAATTCCACTTGATGAGCCACAACCCGAGCGGAGCGCAGATGCTCCGGTGTTGTCCGGGACGGTTTCCCTAGAGAGTACCCCGACCCCACATGGCTCTCCGAGGGCAAGCTCTGAGGTGCCGCCGTCCATCCCTTCAAGAACTCTGCGCCGTATCAGGCGTTTGGGCGAGCTTCCTTCCTCGTCCACCGGTGGGCCATCCGGTAAGGCCGATGCTTCTCAGGGCGAGCCGAGCGGCCAGAACTTAATTAAAACCGTCCTGCGCCTCCCCTCAGAGGAATACATGGCTGCTGCTGATCGTCCAGTGGTCCCCGAGCAGCAGATCACCTTGACGGGCCCTCTTGCAAAAGCTTGGGAGGACGCTCGGCGCCGAATAAAAGCGATGACTCTCGGGCAGCTCGGCGACAGCAACCTTCAACAGGCCACTGGGGTATGCTCTTTTTCTTTGTTCGTGTATTTGAATTAAGTTTTTAACCTGTTCAATTTTGCTCGTAGAACTGGGTGGAGCAAATTGCCGTTAGCAATCGGTTGGCCGAGCTGGAGGATGAATTGAAAAAACTCAAGGCCATGGGGGAAAGCCAACAGTCGACGGCCGCTCTGGAGAAGGCCAAAAAATTACTGGAAGCCGAACGGAAACGAGCTTCCGATCTGGCGAGCAAGGTCGTTCGGCTTGAAGCGATGGTCAAACAACGAGATAAGGAGATCAAGACGGCGATCACTCGGAAGCGACAGGCCATCGATGACATGGACCGAATGAAGGTGGAGATCAGAGGGCTGGAGCAACGCATCAAGGATCTGGATGCTCTTCTGGCCACCGAGAAGGAGAGCCGTTCGGCCGATCTCCAAAGATTTGATGTAGATTTGAAGGATCTCCAAGCTGCCAGCGACGCTGCCCACGCCGAGCTCAAAGAGTATCAAGAGGGGGAGTCGTCTCGCTCCGACGAGGTGAGGAAGGCATTCGTCCGCTCGGATGCCTTTGGGGAGAAATTTACTGACAAGATCTCCCTCACCTTTGAAGAGGCGATCAAAGCGGCTGTGGATCACTTAAAGGCCAAAGGCCACCTGCCCGCCGAGCTGACCATCCCTCCCGAGGACCTCGCGACCGTGATGGGCGCCATCCCTGATGCTCTTTTTGATTTCGACGCATGAGGAGTGTTTCTTATGAACTTTTTTGAATCCCCGCCGTTCGGCCAAAACTTATTTTTGCTGTAACTTTTTTGGTTAACCCTGTGCTTAATAGATAATCTTTTCCTTTCCTTCAACTTTTGTTTTGGCAAGAAATTTTTCTCTCGTCATAACTAAAGTGTTCTTTAAAACTCCTCCGCTCGGCACCACGCTCTGTCAGACTAAAGTCGATTGTCTTTAATAATGTCTTTCATCATGCGGCTCAGCAGCCGCTCGGTATGAGAACGTCCCTTGTTGGTATGGTAATTATCTTTAGTTCTCATTGACCAATTTTTGCTTTGTGCCTTACCCCCAAAGGGGTTTTCCGTATATTTTTGATAAGCGAGCCGCTCAGCATCATGTGAATGGCTATCCGCTCGGACGTTTATAGACGCCGGCTCGTCTCTCGATATTTAACGTCGGAGCTCGACAGTCTTCCGCTCGGACGTTTATAGACGCCGGCTCGTCTCTCGATATTTAACGTCGGAGCTCGACGGTCTTCCGCTCGGGCGTTTATAGACGCCGGCTCGTCTCTCGATATTTAACGTCGGAGCTCGACGGTCTTCCGCTCGGACGTTTATAGACACCGGCTCGTCTCTCGATATTTAACGTCGGAGCTCGACGGTCTTCCGCTCGGACGTTTATAGACGCCGGCTCGTCTCTCGATATTTAACGTCGGAGCTCGACGGCCTTTACGGCTAACTTCGATACTGCCGATCGGCGGAACCCTTGGCCATCCTTTGAATTAATTTCGCTTCCTGCATTACAAGGACACGGGCGACTAGCATATACACAAAAATGAGTTACATTCATGCACCTTTCATCCAGCTCGATAAGGCTGGAGATGATTTGCACTCCACGGTCGATCCAGCTGCCGCCCGTCTTCATCCTCCAAGTAGTAAGCGCCCGAGCGGAGTTTTTCAATAACCTTGAAGGGACCCACCCAAGGAGCTTCAAGCTTGCCGACGTCGCCGACCGACTTGACTTTCTTCCAGACGAGATCGCCGACCTGGAATGATCTGGGGATTACGCGGCGGTTGTAGTTTTGCTTCATCCGCTGCCGATATGCCATCAGCCGAATGGACGCCTTGGCTCGCTCCTCGTCGACCAAATCCAGCTCCATGTTCCTCCTTTCGGCGTTGCCATCATCATAGCTCTGGATCCGGACGGACTCAACGCCGACTTCGACCGGAATGACCGCCTCGCCGCCATACACCAAATGGAACGGCGTGACGCCCGTCCCTTCCTTCGGCGTCGTTCGGATGACCCATAAGACGCCCGGCACTTCATCCGGCCAACTTCCTCCCAAATGGTCGAGCCGAGCGCGCAGAATACGAAGAATTTCCCGATTGGCTACTTCGGCTTGACCGTTGCTCTGGGGATAAGCCACGGACGTGAAGTGTTGCTCGATGCCGTAACTTTTGCACCACTCCTCTAGCATCTTCCCTGTGAATTGCCGCTCATTGTCGGAAACCAATCGGCGAGGGATGCCGAACCGACAGATGATGTGTTGCCAGATAAATTTTTTGACCATCTGTTCGGTGATCTTGGCTAGCGGCTCAGCCTCCACCCACTTGGAAAAATAATCAACCGCCACTAGCAAAAATTTCCGCTGCCCGGTCGCCATCGGAAATGGACCAACAATATCCATTCCCCATTGATCGAACAGACATGAAACTGTTGATGCCTTCATTTCCTCTGCCAGTCGGTGGTTGAAGTTATGGTACTTCTGGCATGAGAGGCACGTCGACACGGTCCGAGCGGCGTCTGCTTGTAAAGTCGGCCAAAAGTACCCGGCCAAGAGGATCTTCTTGGCCAACGATCGTCCGCCCGGATGCCCTCCGCACAATCCTTGATGTACTTCTTAGAGGATGTAAGCCGAGTCATCCGAGCTCACGCATTTCAAAAACGGGCGTGAGAAAGCCTTTTTGTAAAACTGATCGCCGATGAGTGTGAACCGACCGGCTCTCCTCCTTAGTAGCTGGGCTTCATACTCATTGGATGGTGTGGCGCCCGAGCGGAGGAACTCTATGATGGGTGTCCGCCAGTCGCTTGGAAATGTGAGGCCTTCCATCCGGTCGACGTGCGCCACCAACAGTACTTTTTCAATTGGCTGCTGAATGGCGACCGACGTTATTGAGCTCGCGAGTTTGGCTAACTCATCAGCTGCTTGATTTTCTGCTCTGGGTATCTTCTGGACAACAACTTCTCTAAAATTGGCTTTAAGCTTCTCAAAGGCTTCAGCGTAGAGCTTGAGCCGAGCATTATTGATTTCGAAGGTACCAGAGAGCTGCTGAGCGACCAACTGTGAATCCGAGTGAAGCGTTACCCGACCGGCTCCCACATGCCGGGCAGCCTGCAAGCCAGCTATGAGGGCCTCATACTCTGCTTCATTGTTGGTAGCTTTATAATCTAGCCGGACGGATAAGTGCATCTTTTCTTCTTGAGGGGAGAGCAACAATATTCCAATCCCGCTTCCGAGCCGAGTGGACGACCCATCCACATATATTCTCCACATAGCTTCCGGCTCCGGCCTTTGCACCTCAGTCACAAAATCGACCAAGGATTGCGCTTTGATCGCCGAGCGGGGATGATATTGGATGTCGAATTCACTTAACTCTGTCGTCCACTTGATGAGCCGTCCGGAGGCCTCTGGATTTAGTAGAACACGTCCGAGCGGACTATGTTTTGACAATGATCGTATGCGCCAAGAAGTATGGACGAAGGCGCCGAGCGGCGAGGACCAGAGAGAAAGCCAGCTTCTCGAGCCCAGTGTAGCGAGATTCAGCATCTTTTAAAATGTGACTAAGGAAATACACAGGCTCTTCTCCGCTCGACCTCACTAAAGCCGAGCCGATTGCATGCTCGGTCGAAGACAAGTACATATAAAGTGGCTCACCCGCAGTCGGCTTCGCCAATACCGGGAGAGAGTTCAGATATGTCTTCAAGTCTTCGAACGCCCGATCACATTCTTCATCCCAGTGAAACTTAGTGGCCTTGCGCAAGATTTTGAAGAAAGGGAGGCTCCGATCGGCAGTTTTGGAGATGAATCTGGACAAAGCAGTTATCCGACCAGTCAAACGCTGCACTTCCCTTGTATTTCTTGGAGGCGGCATATCTTGCAGAGCTTTCACTTTGCTGGGATTTGCTTCGATGCCCCGCTCGGTCACTATGTATCCCAAGAATCGCCCTCCTTTTGCTCCAAACAGGCACTTCTGGGGATTTAGCCTGACTCCATATTTGCGTAGCGTTCGGAAGGTTTCTTCCATGTCCTTGAAGAGATCGGCCGCTCGGACGGACTTAATGAGAATGTTGTCCACATAAACTTCTAGATTCCGCCCGATCTGCTCTCTGAATACTTTATTCATCAAGCGCTGATATGTGGCCCTCGCATTTTTCAATCAGAAGGCATCACATTATAGCAATAAGTGCCGTCGGCCGTCACGAAGCTGACTTTTTCTTGATCTTCACGGGCGAGCGGCACTTGGTGATAGCCCTGGTTGGCGTCGAGCATACAGATTAATTCGCAGCCGGTCGTAGAGTCCACCAGCTGATCTATCCGGGGCAGAGGATAAAAATCTTTCAGGCAAGCTTTGTTGAGATCCCGAAAATCTATGCACACTCTCCACTTGTTGCCTGGCTTGGAGACTAATACTACGTTAGCCAACCAGCTCGGGAACTGCACCTCGCGTATATGGCCGGCCTCCAGAAGTTTTTCCACCTCTGCTCGGATGATGGAATTCTGCTCGGCGCTGAAGTCCCTTTTTCTTTGGTTTACCAGCCGAGCGTCCGGTCGGACATGCAACTCGTGCTGCGCTATGCTCGGCGAAATTCCGGGCAGCTCATGTGTCGACCAGACGAAGACATCATGATTTCTTCGGAGGCATTTGATCAGCTCCTCTTTCTGCTTCTCCTCCAGATCGGACGCAATAAAAGTCGTGGCCTCCGATCGGGTTGGGTGAATATGCACTTCCTCTTTTTCTTCATAAATTAAAGAGGGTGGCTTTTCGATGATGGCGTTTACCTCGATCCGGGGCGCCTTCCAAGCGGAATTGGCTTCTGCTCGGACCATCTCGATGTAGCATCGTCGAGCAGCTAGCTGATCTCCCCGTACTTCTCCCACTTTGTCCTCCACGGGAAACTTGATCTTCTGATGAAAGGTTGAGACGACCGCTCGGAATTCGCTGAGCGCCGGTCGTCCCAAAATGACGTTGTAGGACGAGGGAGAGTCGACCACCACGAAGTTTGTTGTCCTTGTCATCCTGAGCGGCTCTTCTCCCAGCGAGGTAGCCAGCCGGATCTGTCCGACCGGCTGAACTTCGTTACCCGTAAACCCGTAGAGCGGAGTTGTCATGAGCAACAGCTCGGCTTGATCAATTTGCAGCTGATCGAACGCCTTCTTGAATATGATGTTGACTGAGCTCCCTGTGTCAACAAATACGCGGTGAATAGTATAATTGACTATTACCGCTTTGATGAGCAGAGCATCGTCGTGGGGTACTTCAACTCCTTCCAAGTCCCCGGGCCTGAAACTAATTTCGGGTCCTTCCGCTCGTTCTCGGCTACAGCCGACCGCATGAATCTGGAGCTGCCGGACGCTCGCCTTTCTAGCTCGGTTGGAGTCTCCTCCGGTCGGCCCGCCAGCAATAACGTTGATCTCACCTCGGGAAGTATTGCTTCTATTTTCCTCATCCCGAGCGGACGGTCGAGACCGTTCTCTGGACGCTCGGCGATTCTCCTGCCTTGGAGAACGATGCCGATCGGGAGTCTGTTGCTGTGGCCTATCAGCTCGCGTCCGATCGACTTCATGAGTTCTCTGTCGCCTGTCGACTGAGGGAGACCGTCGTCCGGCATTCCGGGGCACAGGATGAGCCACGAAGGGAAGACTTCGACAATCTCTTGTGTTGTGCGTATCCGTCCGGTGGAAGGAGCAGAACATCGGGGTCCATTTCTTTTTTGGCTTGGGCCGGGCGGCAGCTGCCTCTTGCACATGGGACCTGGCGTGGGGGGATCGGACTGCTTCAGCCCTTGGTCCTCTAGGCGGCTGATGAGCGGCGTGCTGTTTCCGCTCGGCAGGAGGAGCCCCCTCGGCTGGAGTTTCTTTTTTCCTGGTCGCTTGCGCTTCTTCCACGTTGATGTATTCGTTAGCCCGGTGTAGCATGTGATCGTAATCTCAGGGCGGCTTTCGGATGAGTGATCGGAAAAAATCCCCATCCACTAGGCCTTGTGTGAAGGCATTCATCATGGTTTCCGAAGTGGCCGTTGGAATGTCCATCGTCACTTTGTTGAACTGCTGGATGTAAGCTCGGAGCGATTCACGGGCTTCTTGCTTGATGGCGAACAGGCTCACGCTCGTTTTCTGGTAGCGCCGACTGCTCGCAAAATGGTGGAGGAATGTCGTTCGGAAGTCCTTGAAGCTTGTGATGGATCCGTCCGGCAACCTCCAAAACCACCGTTGAGCCGATCCCGAGAGAGTGGTAAGAAAAACTCGGCACTTTACTCCATCTGTGTATTGATGGAGAGTAGCTGTGTTATCGAACTTACCCAGATGATCATCTGGGTCAGTTGTCCCATTATACTCGCCGATCGTCGGAGGCACATAGTGCTTCGGCAGAGGATCTCTCAGAATAGCCTCTGAAAATTGGCGATTAATCCTCTCGGGTGATGCGTCCGCTCGGGGGACTTTCCCCTTTCTGTCATCTCGTCTAGGCATCTCATCCGAAGAAGATCCCCTATCTCTATGAGCTGGTACGACTTTAGGGGTGCGGAATAGGGCTCGATGAAATGCAACGGTGGCCGGTGGTGCTTCCGCTCGACCACCAGACGCTGATGTTGCTTGCTGCTCCGACCGCTCGGCTGTGGCTTTCTGTTTTTGCTCCACAAGCTTGGCGGCCCTTATCTCGATCAGAGCGTCGAGTTCCTCGTTCGAAAGCGTCACCATGTGTTGTCGTCTAGCCTCGTCCATTGCTTCCGATCGGATGCAGGAGCGTTCCCACAGACGGCGCCAAATTGATCCTGTCCGAACGCTGAATCAACGAACACTGGGCACGTGGCGCTTCCGGCAGCTGGCGTGGATCTCCGGCCGGTCGGACGACGCTCCGGCGATCCTGCATAAAAGTCGGGCCGGGAAGGGGTTCCCGGCGACGACCCTCCGACGCTCAAGTCAGGTAAGCAAGCAACAAAGCAGCGGCTCCAAAAATCGTAGAATGCGTACCTCCGGCAAAGTCTGCGGCTCTTTATATAGAGCGGTGAAAGAGCCTCTACACGCCCACCGAGGCGCGTACGTGTCCGCAGCCCATACCTCGGTATGTATCTGTCAGAAAGCTTACCTGACGCCATACCGCTACAGTCCAACCATGTCTTCGATGGGACAACAGAACACCTCGTTGTCAGACTGGGAGTATGACCTAGCCATAGGACTTGATGGCTGTCAGAAGATGTTCCTGTCCTTCTTTACCCACCACCGGCCGGGACGTCCGTCTGGCCGGCTGGACGAAGAGCGTCGTCCGGACGGCCCTCATCCCCTGTGCCGGTCAGGCGGCACGCCCATCACGTCCCGCCTGTCGTTTGCATTGATATGCTGGGGAGACTTCCGGGCGGGTGCTACGTAAGGACTGTTAGCAGTATGTCACCTTCTCTTAGGCCTTCCGCTCGGCTCTTAGCTATTGTTTCAACTGAGCGTCGGAACCCCGATCCCTGTCAGGGCGTCTTTTTATTATCGGATGTTCATCGGTCGGCCGGTTGGCCGGTCGGGCGGCCGACTCATCCTTCTCCGGTCGGTCGCCCGGTCTGCCCCTCTCCGGTCAGCCACCTGGCCTTTTGACCTCCACGTGGCGTTGACCCCTCGTTAGGGGTCCCGGGCTCTTACCACCGGATCACTATTATATCTCCTAATATTTTAATTATTTGAGTATGCACGATTTTTCAAATATTCTATTTCTATTTTCACTTTGTTATTTTCTATTTTTACTTTGTCGAAGTCTTCTAATCGACAAGAACCAGTTAAGGTTTATTTTAATTCCTTATTTTCTTTTCTAAATTACAATAATTTTTTAATAATATTTTTACAAACTGAAATAACTTGTAAGGAGAAAGAGATCATACCTGACTTACCTTGTCGATATCATAATCCAAAGCTCCCCCTAAAGTGCTGCTTAATTCCGATGTCGCTCCCCCTTCATCGATGCCCTCGATGCTCATTTCGGACGAGCTTGCTTCGTCTTCGTTTTCTTGGTGACTTGCCACTAGCGCAAGTCCGGCGAGGGCTTTTATCTCCAATTCGGATGACGTTTTGTCCCATGTCGCTTTGAGATTTCTATGTTTGTCGATTTGAGCTGGCTTCTTGTTCTTTTCCTTGTCCTTGCTCTTCAATTTTGGATAGTTATCTTTTACATGCTCTTCTTCATTGCAGTGGTAGCTGTTGGGTTCGGAGTACAGCGAAAGACATATATCGAATCATGGATCTTTCGTAGTACATATAGTTTTACATAAAATAATATAAAACATACCTCGAGTCCTCGATAGGTGTGAATAATATCATAGACAGATAAGACAGATAAGAGCCCCACGTGTGACTCCTCTAGCTGTATCCACGCGCACTAGATAACGATCTTGACACGATCTGTTAGGTGCTAGCCTCTTGGATCGACAAAGCCTTGGAAGCACTACGATCTCTTCCGAACGAAGAAGAAGTTGACGAGGGAAACTCGGAGAGAATCAATTATTTTTCGCATCTTTCCAAGGATGGCTACTTATAGCCTCCAAGGAATACGAAGAGTTAAGTTCTCAATAAATTCATCATTTATGATTTTCATTAATTAGGAAGATGAAGAGTTATAGGCTCCATAAATTCTTCATTTATAACCTTCATTATGATAACTCTTCAAATTTTTCATTAATTATCATTATGATGACTCTTCGAATTCTCCATTAATTATCATGATTATGGCTATTCGAATTCTCTCTTCTTTGTATCAAATAAATTCATATTTGATCTTTATCTCGACTAGCTTCGATACCATTGCTCATGTCTACATGCTATGCGTGCGACCCTCTAGGTTTTATACACGAAGGCAGTGTAAATCCATACACAGACTAAGATAACCTTCTAACAACAGTTTTTAGCCACCCAACGCGATAAAATTAATATCAGTCATAAACTGTAAACCACTATGAACTGATTACTGTGTAATTTAATCTATTCATCTAAGTCTACATCCCAATTAATTTGATACATTATGCATCATTACCAAATTAATTATTTTATTTGATTTCCAAGATATAATAGACTCCTCTTGAATGATAAATCATTCCTCCCATGGCCATGGATTTTGAGTCACTAATATCTCTATCAAGCGGCTAGGATGTTAACTCCTAATCCAAGAGAGCGATGAATCCTCTATTGACTCAATACTATTCTCTCTATGCTTTGTCATACACCTAACTACCGTATTAATCACAATCCGATTAAAGACTGCTTTTAACAACGTCAAAGCACATAACTCCACGCATAGAATAAATGAAGGTCTCAAGTCAAAAGATCAGTTACACTCGTTCATAAGAGGAATAACCAATGATGCTTAATATGTGATCTCCTCTTGAGCAGGTCGTGTCTAGTGTATCTCTAAACTCAAGGCACCCCAAGTACAACTTGGATACCCATCCCTACAGTCTATCTCAACCTAGTCATACTCAGCGTTGATCTAGATATCCATGTCTCCTCTAGATATTTGTCCAATCAAGGACTATTTTTAGATTAATATACTCATTAATCTTTGAGACTTTATCATTAATTATATACGTACAGAAAAGTAAATAATCAATGATAAATATTTGCCTTTATTAAATAATTATCCACAAAATACATAAGGAGTGTCTTGGCACATAAGTGCACACACTAACAGTAGCATCTTACTTTTCTTTTTCTTCTTGTACCCTGCACTTGATTAAATTTCTTAATTTTAAAAATTTTCTTACCATCAGTATCGTTTCATCATTATCGAGAGAAGATTCAGAATCTCATTCATCCGTTTTTGCCTTTAAAGAATGTTGTGCTTTGGTTTCTTCTTCAGATCTGCACAGCTTGTTTCATGAACTTCAAATGTTAAAAATAATTTTTCTAAATTACTTGATTCTAGATCCTTAGAAATGTATTAATGATGAGTTCTAGAATCTAAAGTACTAGTGATGCCCATTCAGTAGTCCTAGGAAATGTATTAAGCGCGTACCTTAGCGAATCTCGACTGCTTACCTTTTCTCCGAGATTCGCGAGTCTGGTGATGAGTTCCTTTATTCTTGAGTGAAGATGTCCAACAGTTTCTCCTTCTTCTAATTTGATATTGCTGATCTGGTTCTTGAGCAAATCCCGTCTCGTGAGTTTTGCCTCTGGGGTCCCTTCATGTAGTTCCAGGAATTTCTCCCGGAACTCCTTTGCTGATTCGTAGGCTCCGATCTGGTTGACTTCTTATGGCAGTAAAACGCTTAGCAGATAGAACTCTGCTTTGTCATTTGCCATGAAGTTGGCCTGCTCCTTCTTCATCCATTGGTATTATTCTTTACCCTCAGGTGCTACAAAACTAAATTTTATTATTAAAAGCAAATCGAAATCTATTTTGAAGAATACCTCCATCTTTTCCTTCAGCTCACGAATTGCCCCTCAAACTTTGGTGGGTAGATGCTTGGCCCCGCCATCTCGTATGCTTCATTCGACGATTAGTCCTCCTGAAGTTGTTGGGCTTTGATACCACTTGTTAGTCCCTTTGGTGACCGGCTAGAGGGGGTGAATAGCCTGCACAACAAAAAAACAAAACTTTTCTCGAACTTTTACAGCTTTAATAAATCTAACACTTGCATAAAAAAAAAATAAGAGACTAAAAGAAAGGAAGACACATAATGGGATCTATTTGGTTACAACTGGGGAGGTTGTTATTCCAAGAAAGTTGAAAGCACCCTAAACTCACCTTCAGGCGGAGATGCCTCTTTACAGCAATTAACGCACTAGATCAGAAAGCTAAATGAAAGAGAAATGATTACAAGTGTTCTATTTTAGCTTCTAGGACCAGGGTTGTATTTATATTCTTCGTCAGGGTGCTTGGAAGGGTTCCAGGCGCCTTGGGGGGATAAACTTTTATCTCTATTGCAACGGAATGTGTCATGTCGCGTTCCAGATAAAAACCTGCTTCGGGCGCTCGGAAGGGTTTTGGGCATCCATATCAAAGTTAACCTTATGTTAACTTGTTTGGTTGGGGTTCTAGCTCCGGCTCCGCTCGCTTGGGTCCGGGTCTTCCGCTCTGGCTCCGGCTCCGCTTAGGTGATCTCGGTCATCCGGAATAGGATTTACCCGAACCCAACTTCTGGCATTCGAGCAAACTTTTGCTCCGATTTCTCATCCCTCGAAAACGCCGCGCGCCTCCTTCTCATCCGCCCGTGTACTCTTCTGCAGCACCTCGTGCCTCGGACACACCGAGCTCGTCGACTCTCTCCTGTGTCGTCCTTCTCTCTAGCTGCGTTTTTCGCTCGACTTCCTATACTCATAAGCTGCTGCACACTTAGACACAGGGGTTAAATACCAACAGGATTAACTTACTTGGTTGATCATATTAAAACTATCACGGGGTACTTATAATCTCCCCCTTTTTGATGTGAGCAAACCCCAAGTTAAGTTAGGGTTAAACCACAAAAATAATAATAGTTATAAAATAAGATTTTTAAATGTATAGAAATAATAAGATTTTTGCATGTACAAAAATAATAAGATTTTTGCAAGTACAAAATTTAAAAATTGTACTACCCTCCCCCTGGACTTAATCTTTACTACTCCCCTTTTGATCACAGTAAAAATGAGGTACATTAAAAAATTCTACTTAACAACAATAAAAAGTCTAAGGGCCAATTTAAAAAATATTAATATTTAAGCTTCGAAATTTTTTTAACATATTTAAGGTGAAAAAAATTCATATAAAGTTGAAATTATTGTTAAAAAAATTATAAAAAAAATTAACATTCAGAAAATTTTAACATTTGAAATTTATCATACAGTTATGTGATAAAGTTCTCGGAAAAATTAACTTTTAAATAATTTCTTACAAAGTTTTTGATAAACATTTGAAAGAATTTTTATAACAAGTAATTGTTTAATAGTTACTCAATTAAATACTTATTTCAATAATTAGCTTCCAGGTTGTGGCGAAACACTAGATCTTCTTAGATATTGGCAACAACCACTTTCTAGACAAAATCTTTTAAAGAAATTAGATATTTAACTTTCTGTCTGAAAGCCCAAAAAAAAAAAAAATCTAAATACGATTTTAGAACCTAAAATAGGTTCCTTCCTATAGGATTAATCAAAAATTTCTTAGGAATATATTTCTATGATATTTTCCTAATTGGGCCCTTATGGTATTTAAAATATCAGGTTAAACTATTATATCTCCTAATATTTTGATTATTTGAGCATACACCATTTTTAAAATATTTTATTTCTATTTTCAATTTGTCATTTTCTATTTTTACTTTGTCGAAGCCTTTTAATCGACAAGAACTAGCTAAGGTTGATTTTAATTCCTTATTTTCTTTTTCTAACTTATAGTAATTTTTTGATAATATTTTTACAAATTGAAATAACTTGTTAAGAGAAAAATACCGTACCTGACTTACTTTGTCGATATCGTAATCTGAAGCTCCCCCTAAAGTGCTTCTTTCTTCTAATGTCACTCCCCCTTCATCAATACTCTCAATGCTCATTTCAGACGAGCTTGCTTTGTCTTCGTCTTCTTGGTGACTTGCCACTAGCGCAAGTCCGGCGAGGGCTTCTATCTCTGATTCGGATGACGTTTCATCCCATATCGCTTTGAGATTTCTATGCTTGTCGATTTGAGTTGGCTTCTTGTTCTTTTCATGATCCTTGCTCTTCAATTTTAGATAGTTGTCTTTTATATATCCTTCTTCATTACAGTGGTAGCATCTTACTTTTCTTTTTCTTCTTGTACCCTGCACTTGATTAAATTTCTTAGTTTTAAATAATTTTTAAATTTTTCTTACCATCAGTGTCGTTTCGTCGTCATCGAGAGAACATTCAGAATCTCGTTCGTCCATTTTTCCCTTTAAAGCAATGTTGTGCTTTGGCTTCTTCTTCAAAATTACATATCTTGTTTCATGGATTTCAAATGTTGAAAATAATTCTTCTAAAGTACTTGATTTTAGATCCTTAGATATATAATAAGCATCTACTAATGATGCACATTCAGTAGTCCTAGGAAATGCATTATTTGTGTACCTTAGTGAATCTCAATTGCTAACTTTTCTCCAAGATTTGTGAGTCCGGTGATGAGTTCCTTTATTCTTGAGTGAAGATGTCTAACAGTTTCTCCTTCTTCTAATTTGATATTGCTGATCTGGTTCCTGAGCATATCCCGTCTCGCATGTTTTTGTTGGTTGCTACTCGGAAAACCTAATGGTTCCACTGTACAAAAATTTTGTACAAAGGTCTGAACCTTTTCCTAGCTATCATGTGTTCTTTTAAATTAAATTTTGGATCACCTGCGGAACTTAACATGTTTGATCCAAAACTTAATCTATTTGTTCTTTTAGGTTTTGACTTGGATCTCCTGCGGAGCTTAACACATTCGACCCAAGTCACCTTAAGTTATTAATTCCATTAAATATTAATTTCCATAATTGGTTCCCAGTACTGACGTGGCGAGGCACATGACCTTCTTAGATATGGGAGCAACCACCACCGACTAGACAAAACCTTTTATGGAAAGCTAATATTTAATTTCTTAAAATAACTTTAGGTTAACCGAAAAGAACAATCAAATCACAAGGAAAAGAAAAACAAAAGAACACTATATCGAAAACAAATTCGAAACTCTAGAATCGTATGCTTCTTGTATTTAGTATTATTTTCAAAAATAACTAGTATGATGCGGAAAGAAAAAATACTAGTTATACCTTTTAGAAAAAAACCTCTTGATCTTCTACCGTATTCCTCTTCTAACCTCGGACGTTGTGTGGGCAACGATCTTCCGAGATGAGAAACCACCAAAGCACCTTCTTCTCCTCCAAAGCACAAAGCTTCCAAAAGATGAAGATCTTTTCCACCAACCAAGCTCCAAGGGATGTAGGCTTTCTCTCCTTCTTCCTCAAGCTAGATCCGGCCACCAATTAAAACTCCATAAGCATGAAGAGGTTCGGCCACAAAGAGAAGAAGAAGAGAAGAAGGAAGGGTCGGCCACACCACCAAGGAAAAGAGGAAGAAAAATAGAATAGAGTCGTTCACCTTGAAGCCTCCTCTACCCACTCTTTTATAATCCTTGGTCTTGGCAAATAAGGAAAATTTAATAAAAATTTCCTTAATTCTTTTTCCATTGAAAAGAAAAATTATTTAATTAAAAATAATTTTCTTTTTCAAATACAATTGCCGGCCACCTCAAGCCCCAAATCAAGGAAAGTTTTAATTAAAATAAGAATTAAAACTTCCTAATTTGTTTCCGGAAATTTATAAAAATTTCTCCAATAATTTAATCCCTTCATGATTGGTTTATAAAAAAGAAATTTAATAAATTAAAATCTTTCTTTTGAACATGTGGATAAGAAGAAAATTATCTCTAAAAATTAAAATCTCTTTTAATCTACAAATAAGGAAAGATATCAAATCTTTTCTTAATCTTTTGTAGAAACTAATAAAAGAGAATTATTAATTTTTTAAACTTTCTTTTAAATCATGAACATGGTTAAAAAGAAAAGTTTTTACCAAAATTAAAATCAACCTTTTAATCTACAA
Organism: Zingiber officinale; assembly: GCF_018446385.1. Taxonomy (NCBI): domain Eukaryota; kingdom Viridiplantae; phylum Streptophyta; class Magnoliopsida; order Zingiberales; family Zingiberaceae; genus Zingiber; species Zingiber officinale. Next base: position 22,789,299 of record NC_055990.1, read on the forward strand.
ATAAGGAAAGAGATTTAGCTCTTCTCTTAATCTTTTGTAGAATCTTATAAAAGGAAAGATTTAAATTTTTAAACTCTCTTTTAAAACATGTTATCCACATAAGAAAATTTTAAAAATAAAATCCTTTTTATTTTAATTTGGCCGGCCACCCAAGCTTGAACCCAAGCTAGGGTCGGCCACATTAAGCACCCATGAACCTAGCTTGGTCTCCAAGCTAGCTTGGTCGGCCCCTTATGGGATGGGTAAGAAGGTGGGTATAGGTGGGTATAGTACTCTATAATTAAGAGGCTACGATAGGGACCGAGAGGAGGAATTGGTTTTGGTCTCCCGATAAAATTAAGCATCCCGTGTTCGCCCCGAACACACAACTTAATTTTATCAATAATAATTCATTCCACTGGAGAACTATTATTGAACTACCGCACCAATCCCAAATTATATTTTGGGCTCCTTCTTATTATGAGTGTGTCAATCTCCCTGTGTTTAAGATAACAAATGTCCACTAATTAAGTAAGTTACTGACAACTCACTTAATTAATATCTAGCTCCAAGAGTAGTATCACTCAACTTTATTGTCATGTCGGACTAAGTCCACCTGCAGGGTTTAACATGACAATCCTTATGAGCTCCTCTTGGGGACATTCTCAACCTAGATTACTAGGACACAGTTTCCTTCTATAATCAACAATACACACTATAAGTGATATCATTTTCCAACCTATCGGGCTTATTGATTCATCGAACTAAATCTCACCCATTGATAAATTAAAGAAATAAATATCAAATATATGTGCTTGTTATTATATTAGGATTAAGAGCACACACTTCCATAATAACTGAGGTCTTTGTTCCTTTATAAAGTCAGTATAAAAAAAACAACCTCTAATGGTCCTACTCAATACACTCTAAGTGTACTAGTGTAATTATATAGTTAAGATAAATTAATACCTAATTACACTACGACCTTCCAATGGTTTGTTCCTTTCCATCATGGTCGTGAGCTACTGTTTATAATTTATAAGGTACTGATAACATGATCCTCTGTGTGTGACACCACACACCATGTTATCTACAATATAAATTAATTGAACAACTAGATTTATCATAAATGTAGACATCTGACCAATGTGATTTTTATTTCTAGATAAATGTTTATACCAAAGGCTAGGCTTTTAGTATACCTAATAATTCTTCTAAAGTACTTGATTTTAGATCCTTAGATATATAATAAGCATCTACTAATGATGCACATTCAGTAGTCCTAGGAAATGCATTATTTGTGTACCTTAGTGAATCTCAGTTGCTAACTTTTCTCCAAGATTTGTGAGTCCGGTGATGAGTTCCTTTATTCTTGAGTGAAGATGTCTAACAGTTTCTCCTTCTTCTAATTTGATATTGCTGATCTGGTTCCTGAGCAGATCCCGTCTCGCAAGTTTTACCTCCGAGTTCCTTCATATAGTTTCAGAAATTTCTCCCAGAGCTCCTTTGCTGACTCGTAGGCTCTGATCCAATTGACTTCTTATGGCGATAAGACGCTTAGCAGATAGAACCCTACTTTGTCGTTTGCCACGAAGTCGGTCTGCTTCTTCTTTGTCCATTGATACTTCTTTACCCTCAGGTGCTACAAAACTAAATTTTATTATTAAAAGTAAATCGAAATCTGTTTTAAAGAATACCTCCATCCTTTTCTTCTAGCTCGCGAATTCCCCCTTCAACTTTGGTGGATAGATGTTTGGTCTGGTCATCTCGTGTGTTTCGTTTGGTGATTAGTCCTCTTGAAGATGTTGGGCTCTGATACCACTTGTTGGTCCCTTTGACGATCGACTAGAGAGGGATGAATAGCCTGCACAACAAAAATATAAAAATACCCTTCTCAAACTTTTACAGCTTTAATAAATCTAACACTTTCATAAAAAAATAAGAGACTAAAAGAAAGGAAGAGGCACAACGGGATTTCCTTGGTTACAACCGGGAAGGTTGTTAATCCAAGAAAGTTAAAAGTACGCTAAACTCTCCTTCAGGTGGAGAAGTCTATTTACAGCAATTAACGCACTAGATCAGAAAGCTAAACGAAAGACAAATGATTACAAGTGTTCTATTTTAGCTTCTGGGACCAAGATTGTATTTATAGCCTTGATAGAGGCATCAAGAAGGGTTCCAGACTCTTGGACGGGTAAACTTTTATCCTCATCATAACGAAACGCGTCACGTCGTTGTCCGGATAAAAACTTGCTCCGGGCGCCCGGACCAAAGTTAACCTTACGTTAAATTGTTTGGTCCAGGTTACGTTCTAACTCCGGCTCCGCTCACTTGGGTCCGGGTCTTCCGCTCCAGCTCCAGCTCTGCTTGGGTGATCTTGGCCATCCAGAATAAGGCTCACCCGAACCCAACTTTTGGCATTCGAGCCTTTTAACTACAAATAAGGAAAGATATCAAACATTTATCTTAATCCTTTGTAAAAAGCTATAAAAGGACAGATTTATAATTTTAAAACTCTCTTTCAATGTGAATGTGGTCAGCCACCCTTGCTTGGGCTCTAAGCTAGGGTCGGCCACAACTTAAACCCATCTAACCTTGGTTTGGCTGACCCTAGCTTGGGCTCCAAGCTTGGCTTGGCCGACCACCTTAAGGTGGGTAAGAAGTTGAGTTTGGTGGATATAAGACTTTATAAATAAGAGACTACAATAGGGATCGAGAGGAGGAATTGGTTTTGGTCTCCTGATGAGCTTGAGCTTCCCGTGTTCACCCCGAACACCCAACTCAAGTTCATCAATAATATCTCATTTCACTAAAGAGTTATTATTGCACTACCGCACCAATCTCATATTACTATATGGGCTCCTTCTTATCATGAGTGTGTTAGTCTCCCTATGTTTAAGATATCGAATGTCCATTAATTAAATGAGTTACTGACAACTCACTTAATTAATATCTAGCTCCAAGAGTAGTACCACTCAACTTCATTGTCATGCCGGACTAGGTCCACCTGCAGGGTTTATATGACAATCCTTATGAGCTCCTCAAGGAGATATCATCAACCTAGATTACTAGAACACAGTTTCATTCTATAATCAACAATGCACCATATAAATAATATCATTTCTGTAACGACCCGCCTTCTACTAACTAGGCTGTAAGGCTGATCGCTACAGTTATGTTGTGCTAACCTATTCCCTGACCATTACTAAAGACATATGTGGAAGCTGGACTAATTAAAATTTTACTAAACTACTGACATTTCTTGGTTCTATACATGCTAAGGGAGGTAAACTAACTACTCATAACATGTTTTACCTTCCCCATGGCCAAGGAGCTGAACTTAGACACTCCCCCACTAATACCAGACCTCCCAATCGATCCACGGATCGATTGGAATAGTCGGATCGATCCAGTGATCGATCCAGCCGGCTACTGTATGCGGAACATAGGTTGGATCGATCCAGTGATCGATCCAGCACGCTACTGTGCTCGGGCAATATTCTGGATAGATCGGCTGATCGATCCAGACTGATCAATCGATCCAGTGATCGATCCCAGAGCCTTCTGTCCGCGACGGAATTGGCTGGATCGATCGACCGATCGATCCAGAAGCCTACTGTTCGCGAAACCAGGTGCCCAGTCGATCCTTCGATCGATTGGAAACTCTCGAATCGATCAGCTGATCGATTCAAGTTTCTGATTCCGTGCCAAAGGTCTGATTTCAGCACTGTTTCGTGCCTCAATCACATTACAAGTACTAAAATGACTAGGAAACACTCCAACGACAACAACTAACATTCTAACAACATAAAAGAGGTGTTCTAAGCATAATAAGGTGCATAGTCAACTAATTCATAGCGATTAACATACTAAAGTGCAAGATGACAAAAACACTAAAAAGTTCTAATGTTTGAAACAAAGCTTGCTAAGGTTCCCTAAGATCTCTACTCCAAGTTTCTGCCCACACACACCATCTCTGCATTGGCCTCCAGCTTCCTCTACTAGTCCATTTTTCCCTTACCTTTATCTGCAGTATAAGGAAAATAGAATCTGTAAGCTTAAAGCTTAGTAAGAAACCGACTACCTCACTAAAACATGCAACGATGCAAACATACTTTTAAAGAATGCTATTTGAAAACATGTACTGACATGACATACTATGGTTGCAAGCATAAACTGAAATAACTGAACATGCATACTGAACATGGCATGACAACTAATCATATGAATCAATAAAGATCACTGAACTGAACATATAATAGGCTAAACTGTAGCTAAACTGATACTGAATTCCAACTCAACTAACATAACTAATTTGAGCTTTGAAAAATAATTCATAATAAGTGAAAATACATAATCATGCTGTTTGGGCCCGGCAACTGTACTTGCTGTGCGCGCATCCATAACTAGACCCGGGTTTGTAAGTCCCGAATTTAGTTTAGTGATGGTTACCAAACTTATATGGTTTAGGAGAATCTAATGCTTGGATCATCCGTTTGGCACTCCGATGATCAGCTAATTGTTTTAACTTCTTGGCATATTGTTGATAACCTAGAGCTAGGTTGTCTGAACTTAGAGGCGACTGTGGGAGCCCACCCATTGGACCGTAGTCCCATATAAACTATAATAAACTGATTTACTGATTTAAATGCTCCTAATGCATTTAACTGAGCTATTTAAAATGCCTAATTTGCATTTTAACTTAACTAGCTATTTTATCGAACACCTAGTGTTCCCCAATTCTCCCCTCTATTAGGGAGACCACTTCTAGGCACCCGACAACGTCTAGGAACCCCCACTGAAGAGGGAATACATGTCCGGCCCATCTAGAAGTACTCACTAAATCCCTAAATCTGCTAGGAGGGTCAAATTCACCCTATGCGTCGATAAAAACAGCATATAGCTAAACTAGTGCGTATAAAACCAAACGGAGCTACTTATACTGCAGGTGAGGGGTTTCTTACCTTGTGTGCTAGATTTCTTACAAATCTAATCGCTAGGAATTCCGGTGGAGACGACTTCTCGACGATTCGCTCGCGTCCACGTGCTCTACTCGCGGAGGGGAACGTCCTTGTGCTGAAATCGTCGTCGGAAAGTGACCTTGGGACCCTAGGGATGAAACCCTAGTTCTCCTTGTGGTTGGCGCCGAGAGAGGGAGAAGAGGGAGAGGTGTTCGGCGTGAGGGTTTGGAGGGGAAGAGGTTGCCGAACCAAACTCCAAAATAACCCAAACCAACTTAAGTTTTTAATTTATATTAAGTGGGTATTTTGGCCCAACTCAATTATAAATATATTTGATTCTCCTTTCTCTCAGCACAGCCCTGCTGGGTTCACCGGTTACTAAGGCTAACTAAAGGTTTAACGGCCCCGAGAGGTCCCGGGTTCGATTCCCGCTAAAGTCTTTTTATTCTTCTAAGTAGTTTTGCTACTTCCGCTACTCGGAAAATTCCGGAAAATATCTAAAAATTTCAGAAAAATCATAGAATATTCCTAAAATAGTTTTGAGAATTTTCGGGCGTTACAATTTCCTAACTTATCGACCCTATTAATTTAACGAGCTAAATCACACCATTTGATAAATCAAAGAAATAAATATTAAGTATACGTGTTTGTTATTATATCATGATTAAGAGTACACACTTCCATAATAACAGAGGTATTGTTCTTTTATATAGTCAGTATAAAAAGATACTGTTGGACCCCGTGGGTATTTTGATGTGATCAACCAAGTTAGGTTAGGCCCTGCTAGTTATCTCATCCATGTGTCTAAGTGTGCAAGAACTTAGGAGCGCAAGAAGTCGAGCAGAAGACGCAGCTAGCGAGAAGGACGACACGGGAAGGGAGCCGGCTCGGTGCGTCCGAAGGACGAGAGAGCTGGGAAGAGTACTCTGGTGGACGAGAAGAACGTGCGCGGCGTTCGAGGGACGAGAAGCCGGGACGAAAACCTGCTCGAGGAAAAGGCCAAGAATTGAGTTCGAGTGAGCCCTATTCTAGGTGGCGGCAATCACCCAATCAATCGGAGTTTCGGAAGATGAAAAGGAGCCAAAAGGAGCTAGCTGGAGGTGTCTTTAATGAAGAGTTGAAGGCGCCTGCACTGCCTGCAGGCTTGGAGGCACCCCCATTCCCTTTGAGGCTCCTCAAACAGTCTGAGGCACCCTCAAGGGCAATGGATGCGCCGCAAACCCAGTCAAGATGAACGTTTGGAATCGGATAAAGCTTTATCCAGTCAAACTCCTTGGAGGCGCCCACAACCCTCTTGGAGGCGCCTTCAACACTCGAGATAGAGTTTCCAGGAGCTATATAAAGGCCCCTGGAGCTAGGAATCAAGTATTCAACTCTGTATTAAGTTCCTAGCAATCTCTGAGCATTCTAAGTGTGTAAAGAAGGCTTCTTCGCCTACAGTAAAGGAGATATTCTAGTAGAGTTGTTCGACCACCTTGGATTAACAACATCTTAGTTGTAACCAAGTCAAAATTCTGTCTCCTCTTTTATTTCTACTTTTTATTTTATTAGTGTTGCATTTTTGAGTTGAAAGACTTGAGGAGGGTATACTTTATTTTTTCAAGCAATTCACCTCCCTTTTGTCGGGCCCGCTGCACCAACAAATGGTATTAGAGCCTGACTACCTCAGAAGGACTAACCGCCAACTGAAGCACAAAAGATCAAGACCATGGTCGGAGCGAACATTCATCCCCCGAAGTTTGACGGAGACTTCACTACGTGAAAATGCAAAATGGAGGTATTTTTCAAAACAGAGTTTGATATTCTTCTTATTATGAAATATGGTTTTGCAGCACCTAAAGACAAGGAAGAATACAACTGGATGAAGAAGGAGTAAGCAGATTTCATGGCCAATGGAAAGGCGGAATTCCATCTGCTCAGTATTCTACCGCCCCAGGAGGTAAGTCGGATCGAAAGCTACGACTCCGCCAAAGACCTCTGGGAAAAATTCCTGGAGCTTCATGAAGGTACCTCAGAAGCAAAATTGGCAAGGCGGGACATCCTCCGGACTCAGTTAACGAACCTTCGGATGAATAATGGTGAGAAGGTAGCGCAATTTCAAGCAATGATCAAGGAACTAATAACTCAACTCAACAACATCGGAGAATCGGTAATGAATCGAGACTCGATCCGATACACGCTAAACTCCTTCCCTAGAACTCCTGAATGAGCGTTCTTAGTAGATGTTTACTACATCTCTAAGGACTTTAAGGTAAGTAGTTTGGAAAGTTTATTTTTTACTTTTGAACTTCACGAAGTCTCGACTTGCAGAGCCTAAACAATTAGAGAAGTCAAACCTCAACATTGCCCTAAAAGCCGAAAAGGACGATCCTGACTCCGAAACATCGATCGACGAAACTGAAGCGGCGCTACTGGTAAGACGTTTTAATAAATTTTTTAAAACTAATAAATTTCGATTACAGTCGGGAAAGCATCAGCGCAACAGAAGGACGGTCCGGTATTACAATTACAATGAAGAAGGGCACATCAAGGATGACTGCCCCAAATTAAAGAAAAAGGATAAAGAAAAGTCTCGAAGACCGACATCCACTAAACGTAAGAGTCTGAAGGCCACTTGGGATGATTCTTCATCCTCTGAATCAGAAGTCGAAGCCTTCTCGGGAGTAGCACTGATGGCCAACCATCTTTTCGAAGAAACCAGCTCGGAGATGAGCATAGATGAAAGGAGAGGATCATCAGAAGAAGAAGAAAGTTGCGACGAAGGGGGAGCATCACCAAGTGAGGTAAGTAAGGTACGTGATTTCACCCCTACTCAGTCTTTTGAATTTATCAAAGTGCTTACAAAAGATCTAGTGAAATTAAAGAAAGAAAATGTTAAATTAAAATTACAATTAGCAAAAACATTGTTGGTGCAATATCCCTTAGGTCAAGGTTGACTGGTTTGACCAAGCTTGAGTCTTGGTCATAGTTTCGATGTTTGACAATACATGTAGACACATGGACAATGCAGGTGCAGTTGTTCATATGGGGAGATTCTGATCAGGGACTGATCAGTGTGAATGAAGAAGAGTCAAGTAGGTATACCTGACTGGATGGAAATCCTGGTGAGTGAAGCCAGGTGAAAGTCCTAGTGAGTGAAACTAGGCAGATGGAAATCCTGGTGAGTGAAGCCAGGTGAAAGTCCTAGTGAGTGAAGCTAGGCAGTATGAAAATCCTGGTGAGTGAAGCCAGGTGAAAGACCTAGTGAGTGAAGCTAGGCAGATTGAAAACCCTAGTGAGTGAAGCTAGGTGAAAGTCCAAGTAGGTCAAGAGAATGACCGGATACTTGGCATGAAAGAAAAGTCCAAGTGGGTCAAAGGGATTGACCGGACACTTGGTGAGGGAGTCCTAGCAGGTCAAGGGAGTGACTAGATGCTAGGCATGACGTACCAACAGGTTAAGTTTGACCGGATGTTGGTTTGGGAGGTTTGGGACTTGGTTTTGGGCAAAAACCAAGCTCTGGATCGATCAGTGGATCGATCCAGGTTATGGATCGATCAGTGGATCGATCCAGACCTTCCGGTCAAAGCCTGCGGATCGATCGGTGGATCGATCAGAGGTCCCAATCGATCGGTGGTTCGAATAAGCGTTGGATCAATCCGTGGATCGATCCGGGCGTTTTCCCAGAGCTCCGGATCGATCCGTGGATCGATCCAAAGCCTCCGATCGATTGGAGCAATCAATCGATTGGGATCCGACAGATGCGTCGTGTTTGAGCCATGACGGCATCTTCGGTATCTCTTCACCGATTCATTTCAAATCTTCACCAGCTCCTCCACAACTCTTCTCAAGCTCGAGATCGCCAGTTCTTGAAGGTTCTTGGAGGCTCTTCCAAGTCAAGAGGCAGATCAAAGCAAGAAGAAGAAACTAGGGTTAGGGTTTGTGCACTCATTGTAAGCTTGTAAGCTTGTATTTCTTTACTACCCTTTCTTCTTCTTGTATTGAGTCTTGTAGGGCTTCTCCGCCCTTGGTAGTTACCATAAAGGAGAGTTTCATTAGTGGAGGGTGCGTGCGTTGTGTGGATCCTTGGATTAGTCACCTCCCTTGGAGGTGGATACCAAGTAAAATCCAAGTGTTAGCGTGTTTGTATTTGTTTCTTTGTATTTCCGCTGCACATCCTTGAAGAAACAAGCAACGCCGAGCAATGAGCACGCGAAGAGCTATTCACCCCCCCCCCCCCTCTAGCTACTTTTCAGTCCTAACAAGTGGTATCAGAGCGAGGCCGCTCTTCACCGGAATCATCGCCGGAAGGGTCAAGCATAAAAAGAAGAGCTAGAGGGTGAAGAAGTTGAAGCAAATTCATCAAAAGTCAAATATTTCAAGAAGCTCAACTTCAAGATGCAATTCCAAGATGGACTTGGATTTGACACAAGGGTGGCTCCACCGTACACATCCACATGCTTCGATTCTTGGAAATCAAGAATCGAAAATTTTCTTATGATGGAGATAGAGCAATGGTTTGCTCTAATGGAAGGCTTCAAAGCTCCAACAAACTCCAAGGGCAAGCTTCTCAAGAAAAGCAAATGGAGCTTGGAGCAAATTCAAAGGAGTGAGGCAAATGATAAAGTGACCAAGCTTTTGGTCAACTTATTGCCTAGCCACATTTTGGCTCAAATCGGAGAATTCAACGATGCCAAGGAGCTTTGGAGCAAATTGGCAACAATCCATGAACCCTGTACCGAATCAAGAGGAATCCAAAGAGGGAGACTCATTGGAGCGAGATCAAGAGGAGGACTCCGAGGTTGAGAGATGCTCAACCTCCGAAGAAGAAGTCCAAGAAGAAGCTTCATCTTCAAGGGAGTGCAATAAAGAGAACAAGGAGGGAGCATACTCCTTGTTCCATGTACAAGATGATGAAGCCTCCACCTCTAGGATTGAGGGGGAGCAATCTTCATTGACACTGGATCAAGAGCAAGAAGAATCGTCTACATCCGGGTCAAGAAGAGAAGAGGATGAAGAAGCTTCCACCTCCACAAGTCAAGAAAAATCAAATGGAGGAGTATCACTATCGGATCAAGAGGAAGCCTCTACATCCACATCACATGGAGGAGAAAGCACCACCCCTACACAAGAAGGTATAAATGTTTCAATTAAAAATAAAAATCATATAATATGTTTTGAGTGTAGGGAAAGTGGGCACTACAAGAGCAAGTGTCCCAACTTGGCCAAGAAGAAGGGTCAAGTGACACAAAAGGGCAAGGAGAAGCCCAAGGAGACCACCCCCGGGACAAAGAAGAGCAAGGAGCACATTGTGTGCTTCTTGTGTCAACAAAAAGGGCATTACCGAAGTCAATGCCCCAAGGGGAAGAAGATGGTCAAGGCTCAAGGAGGCACTAGTCAAGGGGGAGCCTCCAAGGTAAAGAAGAAGGTAATATTTATTGAGCCTACCCCTTTACGTTATGGTAAAAAGCATAATAGTTCAAATTTTTATCATTTTAATGCAATTTACCATAAGAATAGAAAGCATGAGGGCATTAAGGAAAAGCATGTGGCCCTACATGCCAAGACTACCCAACCTAAGGTTAGGAAGGTAGATAGACATTTGGGCAAAAACACTAAGGATAATAGATACAAGCCCAAGAATAAAAATGCTCATGGATCAAATGAAAAATCAAATACTAAGGACTTAGTAAGGGAAAATCAAGTCTTGAGGTCAAGACTTGATAAATTAGAAAAGACCCTAAAAAGATTGGAAAATATCCTATTAGGGCAAAATGAGCATAACCTGGGTTTAGGGGTGCAAAAGTCATCCAATGACCATAGAGGTTTGGGATACAAACCCAAAGCTAAAAAGGATGTGCCTAGTTATCATAGGGTTCCATATAGTTATGGAACAAACCCTAAGTCTAGAGGTCAAGTCAAGGATACAAGGGAAGATATTCCTAGAAGTATCTTTGCAACCAAAGTGACTAAGACTTCTAAGAAGTCTAAGAGAGTCACCAACAAGGTCACAAGGGAGGTTATCCCTAGAGTTGACCTAGAAAAGGTGACCAAGGCTTCTAAGAAGCCAAACAAGGTCACTAGGAAGGTATCTAGGGAAGTTATCCCTAGTGAATACCTAGAGCATCCAAGGAGCACCAATAGGTGTTGGGTTCCTAGGAGCATTTTCTCTACCCCATAAATGGGTTAGAGAGTGTCAACTCTAAGTGAAAGGGGAGTTAACCCAATCATGAAGAAATTGACACTCAAGGAGCATTTTCAAGGTTTTTGTTAACCTTTGAAAATGAAATTGAATTATTATTTACTCCTTGAAAGAGTAAAATGTGCCAAATGGTGAAAAATTGATTTTATCTTAAAATGGCATAAATTGGGAAAACCTAGAGAAATACCAAGTTGGGATTTTGGTATTCTCTTAGAAATGTAAGGCAATCCGGGCCTTGATTTATGTGATTATTCTTGAGGAAAAATGGAATATGCCAACATTTGAGGATATGCTTAATTTTTAAGTGGCATAAACAAATCAAGAGAAATAGAAATGTCAATTTAGGTTTTGGCATTTCTTTGAAGCATTTAGGGCAATCTAGGTTTAACGTTTTAAGTTAAAACAAGTGGGGTTAGCTAAGTGGGTAAGGATACTTAGAAAGGTAATTTAGGTATATTTTATTTATGCTGAATCTTGCCATGATTGTTTGCCCATTATATGTCATGACATCATGTTTATTTTTGCACTCATACCTTATTATGAAAATACAAAAAAAAAAAAAATACCATGTCATGTCATACATACATCATGTAATTATAGGAATCTTTCTTTTCAAAGTTATTTCATTTTGATGTATGCCATAGCATAATCATGCATTAAGTTTAATTCCTTGTAATTAAGGACAAATGGCATTTAACAACACTTATTAACAAGTGACATCCTGGGTGGATGCCTAATATCTCTAAAATGCCTAGATAGATATGCATGATCCCTAGAATAGGGCTAAACCAAATTTTACATCTCACAAAGACCTATAAGATGACTTGTATGTGTTTTGTCCACAATAGATACAAGTGAGATGTTAGGATGATGAACAAAACTCAACATGTTGATTTAGTGCATTCTTTTGAGTTTTAGGTTCATCAAAACACATAGTTATGTGTTTTCCCATCATTGGGAAAGCTAATGTACAAGTCATGTGCATTAAGCCCAAGGAATGTGATGGGATATTGGTTTTGAAAATTATTTTAAAAGACTTTTGGAAAACCTTGGTGAAGGCTATCTTTTGATAGTAATCACCATTGAATAGTTAGACACAAACTTGAAGAAAACGCTAAAGTTTTTGCAAGTTTTCAAGTTTGTGTCAATATTTGAAAATATGAGGTATTTTCATAGAAAACTATTTTTCCTTGATAGTATATGCCCTAAATAATGCCTACACGAAATTTCATGATTTTTGGATTTTTGTAGAATTTTCTAGGGGTTTCTGAAGTTGGCTGATTTTGAAATTCAGCAACTATCAGAGCTCCGATCGATCCATGGATCGATTGGAGTGCCTGAATCGATCCGTGGATCGATTCAGAAGGCAAGTCTCCCGCGAGCAGAAGCTCGCTGGATCGATCAGCCGATCGATCCAGGAAGTCTGAATCGATCAGTGGATCGATTCAGAAAGGTTCAATCGATTGGAACCCAACTCCAATCGATCCAAGTTGCTGATTTTGGCTAGGAAAGCTTATTTTCAGCATTTTGAACCTATTTTAGTCTAGGTAACCATTCCAAACCCCTAAAAATACATTTGTATACATAAAAAGGGTGTTTTCGTGTGGAAAACAAGGATGGATTGGTTAAGGAAGGCTAAGTTGAAGTTTAGGTTGAGGTTTGTTTCAAATTTTGAATATTTGAAACTTCTAAAATTGGGTTTCCTAAAGTTTTGGGGATTCCAAGTCATTGTTGGTGCAATGACAGAAGTTATCACCATGTTTTTAGGGGGAGGGACTCTTTAAAGACATGAAAATTTTTTTTCATGAACCTTGGAAGGTGGTCAACCTTCCGTTAAGAACATGCTCAAGGTTGAGCGTTTGAACTTTAATGGGGAGTGGATATCCTCATTGTTCAAGTGGCTTCAAGTGGATAATGCTCAAGGATGGGCATTTGCCTACATTAGGGGAGAATGTAGGGTTAAGGTTAATGAAGGGTATGGGTCCTCCATTATCGTGTTGGTCACAACGAGTGAAGTTGTGAACAACGATGAGCAACTCTTCAGGGGGAGAGTTTTCAACAATGGGGCATTTGTTGAAGAGTGCCCAAAATTGAGGCACGGGTTAATGTGTGCTCAAAGATGGGTTGATGTGTGCCAACAGGGGGAGAATGTGTGGTTTAAGTTAGACTTTCATTACCTATGGGGGAGGTCATAGGGGGAGAATGAAGGGAACCAACATTCATACCTTGGCATGAATGGAGTTAAGGCTATGGGATTAGCTTAACTCAGAATGGTCCAAACTTAAAGGTATTGTCAAACATCAAAAAGGGGGAGATTGTTGGTGCAATATCCCTTAGGTCAAGGTTGACTGGTTTGACCAAGCTTGAGTCTTGGTCATAGTTTCGATGTTTGACAATACATGTAGACACATGGACAATGCAGGTGCAGTTGTTCATATGGGGAGATTCTGATCAGGGACTGATCAATGTGAATGAAGAAGAGTCAAGTAGGTATACCTGACTGGATGGAAATCTTGGTGAGTGAAGCCAGGTGAAAGTCCTAGTGAGTGAAGCTAGGCAGATGGAAATCCTGGTGAGTGAAGCCAGGTGAAAGTCCTAGTGAGTGAAGCTAGGCGATGAAAATCACGGTGAAGCGCGGTGAAAGTCCTAGTGAGTGAAGCTGGCGGATGGAAATCTGGTGAGTGAGGCGGTGAAAGTCCTAGTGAGTGAAGCTAGGCGGTGGAAAATCCCGGTGAGTGAAGCCGGTGAAAGACCTAGTGAGTGAAGCTAGGCGGTTGAAAACCCTAGTGAGTGAAGCTGGGTGAAAGTCCAAGTAGGTCAAGAGGTGACCGGATACTTGGCATGAAAGAAAAGTCCAAGTGGGTCAAAGGATTGGGACACTTGGTGAGGGAGTCCTAGCGGTCGAGGGTGACTAGATGCTAGGCATGGCGTACCAACAGTTAAGTTTGGCCGGATGTTGGTTTGGGAGGTTTGGGACTTGGTTTGGGCAAAACCAAGCTCTGGATCGTGATCGATCCGCTATGGATCGATCGGTGGATCGATCAAACCTCCAATCGACAAAGCCTGCGGATCGATCGGTGGATCGATCCAGAGGTCAATCGATCGATGGATCGATTGGGGCTTCTGATTCTGGAATAGCCTGGATCGATCCGTGGATCGATCCGAGGCTTGAGCACAGAGGTGCTCTGGATCGATCCGTGGATCGATCCAAAGCCTCCCCGATCGATTGGGAGCAATCCAATCGATTGGGATCCGACCGTTGCGTCGTATTTGAGCCGCAGGCGAGCGCTGTCTTCGGTATCTCTTCACCGATTCATTTCAGATCTTCACCAGCTCCTCCACAACTCTTCTCAAGCTCGAGATCGCCAGTTCTTGAAGGTTCTTGGAGGCTCTTCCAAGTCAAGAGGTAGATCAAAGCAAGAAGAAGAAACTAGGGTTAGGGTTTGTGCACTCATTGTAAGCTTGTAAGCTTGTATTTCTTTACTACCCTTTCTTCTTCTTGTATTGAGTCTTGTAGGGCTTTTCCGCCTTTGGTAGTTACCATAAAGGAGAGTTTCATTAGTGGAGGGTGCGTGCGTTGTGTGGATCCTTGGATTAGTCACCTCCCTTGGAGGTGGATACCAAGTAAAATCCAAGTGTTAGCGTGTTTGTATTTGTTTCTTTGTATTTTCGCTGCACATCCTTGAAGAAACAAGCAACGCTTCGCAACGAGCATGCGAAGAGCTATTCCCCCCCCCCCCCCCCCTCTAGCTACTTTTCGGTCCTAACAAACATGTCCACTAGAAATGTATGATATTTTAAAATTAGAAAATGAAAAATTGAAATTGAAAAATTAAAAAATAATCAAGCATGATTAATTAAATTTTCAAAATCAAAACTTAGAGTTTATGGAAATTAAATTGGTATATTAAAAAGCATCAAGGACAACTTAGAAAAGTTCCTAGAAACTGTGTACCCCCTAAGTTCTTAATTAATCCAGTAAGAAGGAACCTTTACTAGGTTCTAAAATCATTTCTAGACTAAATATTTTTTTTAAGTTTGAGCTTATAGCGAGAATATTAAACAATGAGTTTCTTTATGAGGCATTGTCTAAGGAAGTGGTTGTTGCTCCAATAACCAAGAAGGCCTAGTGCCTCGCCATGACCTTGAAGCCAAAATATTAAAATAAAATGTTTAATTAACTTTCTATAAAAACATTAAAATTGGAATTAAGTAATGCTTTAGAAAGTTTTTCTTTAAAATTTTTTTAATTCAACAAAAAAAATTTTAAACTTAGAAAAATATTTCTTGCATAAAATTTTTACTTAGGAAAATTCTCAAATAATATTTTTTGCCTAAGTTAAAATTTCTTCTGAAATTAGAACTAAATTAGATTTTTTTTCTCTTACCGAAGTTTTAACTTAGAAAATTCTTAAATTGTTTTTAACTTAGAAATTCTTTCAAAAGTCTCAAAAATTTGTTTTAAAGACTTAGAATTTAGTTTGAATATGTTTTATACCTCGTTTTTGCTGTGATCAAAGGGGGAGAGATAGACACAAGTTAAGGGGGAGTTTGAAATATTTTCAAATTCCGTTTGAATTTTTTGTAAAATGATATTCTTTTATGTTGCAATTTATTTTAATTACAAATTTATGTTTAAACTGGTAGTTTAATAATTTCTTTAAATTATTACTTATTTGTTTTTACCCTAACTAGAACTTGGGTTGATGCACATCAAAAAGGGGGAGATTATTGGACCTCGTGGGTGTTTTGATGTGATCAACCAAGTTATGTTAGGTCCTGCTAGTTATCTCATCCCTGTGTCTAAGTGTGCAGGAACTTAGGAGCGCAGGAAGTCGAGCAGAAGACGCAGCTAGCGAGAAGGACGGCACGGGAAGGGAGCCGACGGGCTCGGTGCGTCCGAAGGACGAGAGAGCTGTGGAAGAGTACTCCGGTGGATGAGAAGAACGTGCGCGGCGTTCGAGGGACGAGAAGCCGAGACGGAAGCCTGCTCGAGGAAAAGGCCGGGAATTGGGTTCGGGTGAACCCTATTCCGGGTGGCCGCAATCACCCAATCAATCGGAGCTTCGGAAGATGAAAAGGAGTCAAAAGGAGCTGAAGAAGCTAGCTGGAGGCGCCTTCAATGAAGAGTTGAAGGCGCCTACACTGCCTGCAGGCTTGGAGGCGCCCCCATTCCCTTTGAGGCGCCTCAAACAGTCCGAGGCGCCCTCAAGGGCAATGGGTGTGCCTCAAACCCAGTCAAGATGAACGTTTGGAATCAGATAAAGCTTTATCCGGTCAAACTCCTTGGAGGCGCCCTCAACCCTCTTAGAGGCGCCTTCAACACTCGAAATAGAATTTTCAGGAGCTATATAAAGGCCCCTGGAGCTACGAATCAAGTATTCAACTCTGTATTAAGTTCCTAGCAACCTATGAGCTTTCTAAGTGTGTAAAGAAGGCTTCTCCGCCTACAGTAAAGGATATATTCTAGTAGAGCTATTCGACCACCTTGGATTAACAACCATCTTTTTATTTTATTAGTGTTACATTTTTGAGTTGAAAGACTTGAGGAGGGTATACTTTATTTTTTCAGGCAATTCATCCCCCTCTTGCCGGCCCCGCTGCACCAAAAGATACTACCTCAAATGGTCCTGCTCAATACACTCATTGTTAGGACCAAAAGTAGCTAGAGGGGGGGTGAATAGCTCGTCGCGTTCTCTCGTTGCTCGGCGTTGCTTGTTCCTTCAAAGATGTGCAGCGGAAAATACAGAAACAAACACACAATGCTAACACGGTTGGTTTTACTTGGTATCCACCTCACAAGAGGTGACTAATCCAAGGATCCACACCAACACACACACCCTCCACTAAATAAAACTCTCCTTTATGGTAACTACCAAGGGCGGAGAAGCCCTACAAGACTCAATACAAGAAGAGAGGGAAAGGATACAAGAAATACAAGCTTACAAGCTTACAATGAGTATAAACCTTAACCCTAGCTTCTCTTCTTGGCTTTGATCCGCCTCTTGACTTGGAAAACTTCCAAGATCCTTCAAGAACTGGCGATCTGAGCTTTGTGAGTGTTGTGGAGGGTGAGGGAAATGGAGTGAATCGGAGAAGAGATGCGAAGAAAATGACCGCCTGCGGCTATCGACCCAACGGTCGGATCTCGATCGATTCGAATGTTCCCAATCGATCGGGAGGCTTTGGATCGATCACGGATCGATCCAGCGCTTATCTAAGCGCTGGATCGATCCACGGATCGATCCGGCGCTTATCGCGCGTGGAAGGGTCTAATCGATCCAGCGATCGATTGGGACTTCTGGATCGATCACGGATCGATCCGGCTCTGACCATTGGGGCGGTGCGGATCGATCCGCGATCGATCCGGAGCTTGATCGATCATCGATCGATCCGACGCTGATTTTGTCCAAACCAAGTCCCAACCTCCCAAACCAACATCCGGTCAAACCTGTTGGTATGTCATGCCTAGCATCTAGTCACTCCCTTGACTGCTAGGACTCCCTTACCAAGTGTCCGGTCAATCCTTTGACCCACTTGGACTTTTCTCTGTGCAAGTATCGGTCAATCCCTTTGACCTACTTGGACTTTTCTTTCATGCCAAGTATCCGATCAATCCTTTGACATACTTGGACTTCCAACACCGGATGTCCGATAACTTGATCCATCTGGATTTTCCCTTCACGGCTTCACTCACGGGACTTTCACTAGCTTCACTCACTAGGGTTTCCATCCGCCTAGCTTCACTCACTAGGACTTTCACGCTTCACCAGGATTTCCATCCGCCTAGCTTCACTCACTAGGACTTTCACGCTTCACTCACCAGGATTTCCATCGCCTAGCTTCACTCACTAGGACTTCCTTGGCTTCACTCACGGGACTTTCTCCTCTGGCTTCACTCACGGGACTTTCATCTTGCCTAGCTTCACTCACTAGGTCTTTCATTTTGCCTAACATCCCAGTTAGGACTTCCCAGTCAAGTATCCAGTCAACCTTGACCTACTTGACTCTTCTTCAATCAATATCTTATTGTCAAACATCTAAACCCAAACCAAGACTCGGCTTGGTTACCCAGGTCAACCTTGACCTGAGGGATGTTGCACCAACAATCTCCCCCTTTTTGATGTTTGACAATACCACAATAACACTTACAATCCCATATGTAAGTTAGGCTAATCCCATAGCCTCCTTCTTCATGCCACTAGGTAATGAAAGCATAAATTAAGCTCTTCATTCTCCCCCTAAGAGGGCAAACTCCCTCTAGGTAATGAAAGCCTAACTTACTCCCTTTCATGAGTCCTTTCATTCTCCCCCTATGACCTTCCCATAGGTAATGAAGGCCTAAGCTTAACCATCCCTATTGGCACACATCAACCCATCGTTGGACACACATCAACCTATGCTCCAATTCTGGGCACACTTCAACAAATCCATTTGTTGAAGACTCTCCCCCTGAAGAGTTGCTCATCGTTGTTCACAACATCACTCGTTGTGATCAACACGATAATGAAGGTCTCATACCCTTCATTTATCCTTAACTTCTCCCTCAATGTAGACAAATACCCAACCTTGAGCATTATCTACCACTTGAGTGTCCACTTGAAATAATGAGGATATCCACTCCTCATTTCTCCCCATTTCAAGTTTAAATGCTCAACCTTGAGCAAGTTCACAACAGAAGGTTAACCACCTTCCAAGGTTCATGAAAAATAATTTTCATGTCTTTAAAGAGTCCCTCCCCCTAAAGACATGGTGGTAACTTCTGTCATTGCACCAACAATGACTTGGAATCCCTAAAACATTAGGAAACCCAAATTTAGAAGTTTTGAGGTTCAAATATTCAAAATTTGAAACAACCTCAACCTAAACTTCTACTTAGTCTTCGTTAACCAATCCATCCTTGTTTTCAACATGAAAATACTCTTTGTATGTATACAAATGTATTTAAGGGGTTTGGAATGGTTACCTAGACTCAAAGAGGTTCAAAGATGCTGAAATCAAGCCTTCCCAGCCAAAATCAGCAACTTGGATCGATTGGAGTTGGGTTCCAATCGATTGAACCTTTATGAATCGATCCACTGATCGATTCAGACTCCCTGGATAGATCGGCTGATCGATCCAGCGAGCTTCTGCTCGCGGGAATTGCCGTTTGAATCGATCCATGGATCGATTTAGGAACTCCAATCGATCCATGGATCGATCGGAGCTCTGATAGTTGCTGAAATTCCATTTCAGTCAACTTCAGAAACCCCTAGAAAATTCTACAAAAATCCAAAAATTATGAAATTTCGTGTAGACATTATTTAGGGCGTTTACTATCACGGAAAAATAGTTTTCTATGAAAATACTTCATATTTTCAAAGATTGACACAAACTTGAGAACTTGCAAAAACTTTAGTGTTTTCTTCAAGTTTGTGTCTAACTATTCAATGGTGATTACTATCAAAAGATAGCCTTCACCAAGGTTTTCCAAAATCATTTTGAAAACATTTTCAAAACCAATATCCCATCACATTCCTTGGGCTTAATGCACATGACTTGTACATTAGCTTTCCCAATGATGGGAAAACACATAACTATGTGTTTTGATGAACCTAAAAACTCAAAAGAATGCACTAAATCAACATGTTGAGTTTTGTTCATCATCCTAACATCTCACTTGTATCTATTGTGGACAAAACACATACAAGTCACCTTATAGTCTTTGTGAGATGTAGATTTTGGTTTTTGCCCTAATCTAGGGATCATGCATATTTATCTAGGCATTTTAGAAATGTTAGACATCCACCTAGGATGTCACTTGTCAATAAGTGTCGTTAAATGCCATTTGTCCTTAATTACAAGGAATTAAACTTAATGCATGATTATGTTATGGCATATATCAAAAGAAAATAATTTTCAAAAGAAAATATCCTATTACTACATGATGTATGAATGTCATGACATGGTATTTTTGGATTTTTCATAATAAAACATGAATGCAAAACTAGACATGATGTCATGGCATATTATGGGCAAACAATCATGGCAAGATTTAGCATAAATAAAATATACCTAGATTAACTATCTAAGTATCCTTAAAGTCTTAGCTAAACTTACAACTTAAACCTAGATTGCCCTAAAGTGCTACAAGAGAATGCCAAAGCCTAAATTTGGCATTTCTAATTTCCTTGATTTAATGTATGCCAATTGAAAATAAACATGTCCTCAAATGTTGACATATTCCATTTTTCCTCAAGAGTAGCACTTTTAAATTTAAGGCCCGGATTGCCTTAAATTGCCTAAGAACATACCAAAATCCCAACTTGATAGTTCTTATGAATTTCCCAATATGTGCCATTTAAGATTAAAATCAATTCTTCCACCATTAGGCACATTTTACTTTTTCAAGGAGTAATCAATAGGTCCATTTCATTTTCAAAGGTTAACTAAAACCTTGAAAATGCTCCTTGAGTGTCAATTTCCTCAAAGTTGGGTTAACTACCCTTCTAATCGGAGTTGACACTCTCTAACCCATCTATGGGGTAGAGAAGATGCTCCTAGGAACCCAACACCTATTGGTGCTCCTTGGATGCTCTAGGTACTCACTAGGGATAACTTCCCTAGATACCTTCCTAGTGACCTTGTTGGGCTTCTTAGAAGCCTTGGTCACACTTTCTAGGTCAACTCTAGGGATAGCCTCCCTTGTGACCTTGTTAGTGACTTTCTTAGACTTCTTAGAAGTCTTAGTCACTTTGGTTGCAAAGATACTCTTAGGGATGACTTCCCTAGTATTCTTGGCTTGACCACTAGACCTAGGGTTTGTTCCATAACTATATGGAACTCTATGGTAAGAGGGCACATCCTTCTTAGCCTTTGGTTCGTATCCCAACCCTCTATGGCCATTAGATGACCTTTGTGCTCCTAGACCTAGGCTATGCTCATTTTGCCCTTTTAGGATATTTTCCATCCTTTTTAGGGTCCTTTCCATTTTATCAAGCCTTGACCTCAAGACTTGATTTTCTATCACTAAGTCCATAGTTTTAGATTTTTCATTTGATTCATGAGCATATTTGTTCTTGGGCTTGTATCTAAAATCTTTAGAGTTATTGCCCAAGTGTCTATCTACCTTCCTAACCTTAGGTTGGGTAGTTTTGGCATGTAGGGCCACATGTTTTTCCTTAAAGCCCTCATGCTTTTTATTCTTATGGTAAATTGCATTAAAATGATAAAAGTTAGAACTATCATGCTTTTTACCATAATGTAAAGGGGTAGGCTCAATAAATGTTACCTTCTTCTTTACCTTGGAGGCTCCCCCTTGCCTAGTGCCTCCTTGAGCCTTGACCACCTTCTTCCCCTTGGGGCATTGACTTCGGTAATGCCCCTTTTTATTGCAAGAGAAGCATATAATATGCTCCTTGCTCTTCTTTGTGGTGGGAATGATCTCCTTGGGCTTCGCCTTGCCCTTTTGTGCCACTTGGCCCTTCTTCTTGGCCAATTTAGGGCACTTGCTCTTGTAGTGCCCATGTTCCCTACACTCAAAGCATATAATATGATTTTTATTTTTAATTGAAATATTTATACCTTTGCTTGTAGGGTGGCATCTTTCCCTTTGGATCCGGAGGTAGAAACTTCCTTTTGATAGGACCTTGATTCTCCTCCATTTGATTTTTCTTGACTTGTGGAGGTAGAAGCTTCTTCCTCCTCTTCTTCTCTTGACCCGGATGTAGAAGCTTCTCCTTCTTCTTGATCCGGTGTCACCAAGGATTGCTCCCCCTCAATCCTAGAGGTGGAGGCTTCATCATCTTGAATATGAAAAAAGGAGTATGCTCCCTCCTTGTTCCCTTCGTTGCATTCCCTTGAGGATGAAGCATCTTGGATTTCCTCTTCTTCGGAGGTTGAGCATCTATCAACCTCAGAATCCTCCTTTTGGTCTTGCTCCAAAGAGTCACCCTCTTTGGATTCTTCATGATCTTGTACAGTGGAGGGGATCTCTTCATGAAGCTTGGCCAATTTGCTCCAAAGCTCCTTGGCATCTTCGAATTCTCCAACTCGAGCCAAGATGTGGCTAGGCAATAAGTTGACCAGAAGCTTGGTCACTTTGTCATTTGCCTCGCCCCTTTGAATTTGCTCTGAGCTCCATCTGCTTTTCTTTAGAAGCTTGCCCTTGGAGTTCGTTGGAGCTTTGAAGCCTTCCATTAGAGCAAACCATTGCTCTATCTCCATCATAAGAAAGTTTTCGATTCTTGATCTCCAAGAATCGAAGCTTGCCGATGTGTATGGTGGAGCCACCCTTGTGTCAAATCCAAGTCCATTTTGGAATTGCATCTTGAAGTTGAGCTTGATAAAGTCTTGAACTTGAAGAATTTGCTTCAACTTCTTCACCCCTCTAGCTTTTCTTATTATGCTTGACCCTTCCGGCGATGATTCCGGTGAAGAGCAACCTCGCTCTGATACCACTTGTTAGGACCAAAAGTAGCTAGAGGGGGGGGGGGTGAATAGCTCGTCGCGTTCTCTCGTTGCTCAGCGTTGCTTGTTCCTTCAAAGATGTGCAGCGGAAAATACAGAAACAAACACACAACGCTAACACGGTTGGTTTTACTTGGTATCCACCTCACAAGAGGTGACTAATCCAAGGATCCACACCAACACACGCACCCTCCACTAAATAAAACTCTCATTTATGGTAACTACCAAGGGCGGAGAAGCCCTACAAGACTCAATACAAGAAGAGAGGGAAAGGATACAAGAAATACAAGCTTACAATGAGTATAAACCCTAACCCTAGCTTCTCTTCTTGGCTTTGATCCGCCTCTTGACTTGGAAAACTTCCAAGATCCTTCAAGAACTGGCGATCTGAGCTTTGTGAGTGCTGTGGAGGAGCTGGCGAGAAATCTGGAGTGAATCGGAGAAGAGATGCCGAAGGAAATGAACGCCTGCGGCCTTTATCGACGCCAACGGTCGGATCCCGATCGATTCGAATGTTCCCAATCGATCGGGGAGGCTTTGGATCGATCCACGGATCGATCCAGAGCGCCTCTGTGCTCTGGGAAAACGCCTGGATCGATCCACGGATCGATCCAGCGCTTATCGCGCGAAGCAGCCGCGTCCCAATCGATCCACTGATCGATTGGGACCTCTGGATCGATCCACGGATCGATCCAGAGGCTCTCTGTTCGCTGGGGAAGAAGATCGCTGGATCGATCAGACCTGATCGATCCATCGATCGATCCGGACCGATTTTGTCCAAAACCAAGTCCCAACCCTCCCAAACCAACATTCGGTCAACCTTGACTGTTGGTATGTCATGCCTAGCATCTAGTCACTCCCTTGACCTGCTAGGACTCCTTACCAAGTGTCGGTCAATCCCTTGACCCACTTGGACTTTTCTCTGTGCCAAGTATCCGGTCAATCCCTTTGACCTACTTGGACTTTTCTTTCATGCCAAGTATCCAGTCAATCCTTTGACCTACTTGGACTTCCCAGCACCAGATGTCCGATCATCCTTGATCCATCTGGATTTTCCCTTGCCCGGCTTCACTCACCGGGACTTTCACCTAGCTTCACTCACTAGGGTTTTCCATCCGCCTAGCTTCACTCACTAGGACTTTCACCGGCTTCACTCACCAGGATTTCCATCTGCCTAGCTTCACTCACTAGGACTTTCACCTGGCTTCACTCACCAGGATTTCCATCTGCCTAGCTTCACTCACTAGGACTTCCTTCTGCCTGGCTTCACTCACCAGGACTTTTCTTCTGCCTGGCTTCACTCACCAGGACTTTCATACTGCCTAGCTTCACTCACTAGGTCTTTCATTTTGCCTAACATCCCAGTTAGGACTTCCCAGTCAAGTATCCAGTCAACCTTGACCTACTTGACTCTTCTTCAATCAATATCTTATTGTCAAACATCTAAACCCAAACCAAGACTCAGCTTGGTTACCCAGGTCAACCTTGACCTGAGGGATATTGCACCAACACTCATAGTGTACTAGTGTAATTTATTAGTTAAGATAAATTAATACCTAATTACACTACAACCACTCTAATAGTTTGTCCCATTCCATCTTGGTTATGAACAACTATTTATAATTTATAAGAAACTGATGACATGAACTTCTGTGTGTCTCCTCACACCATGTTATCTTCAATATAAATTCAATAGACAACTATACTTCGCATAAATGTAGACATTTGACCAATGTGATTCTTAAATATTTATACAAAAAACTTGACTTTTAGTATACACTCTAACAAATTATACTTAACCTAAATATATTGAGAACACCCTCTTGGAGCAGTTTGTGGATATCTAACTTCAGGCCAGCTAATGCTCCCAATGCTAAAATAAAAGTGGGCTCCCAACGGTAGTCACCTAACTCCGGGATGGGAGGAAGATCCATTTGCTAGCCGATCAACCAAAATACTGGCAAGTTTAAGTCGACAAAAAAATAATGAAATTACCATCCCTTGTTGAAAAAAGACATTTTGTGAAAGAAGACATCCTTTGGTTAGTATTGAAAAATAAAAACCTGTGCATATAATTTCTTGGGGTAATAGAAGTAGTGAAAAACATGAAAATAAGGGAATGCAATATAATCAAAAAAGAATGACAACTCCATATAGTAGCCGAATAGAATTCGAGGCTAACTGTTAGAGAGGAATGTGGAAATATTGGAATATTTGAGAAAAGAAACTGGGAATGGGAAGGTGAAGGTCTCATAGAAATTGATCCTTGAAAAAACTAATATAACCTGGGGAAGATGATTATGTAATATTCCTTGAGAATCTCGAAGGAGAGCATGATCTAGTCTAGGTCCCCATCGTTGATATCATAAAGGGTGGAGGTATACCACAAAGTGGGAATATGTATGTGTTAGAGTGTATACTGAAAGCCTAAGCTTTTGTAAACATTTATTTCGAATAAAGAATCACATTTGGTCAAATCATCTACATTTGTTGTAGTTGTTCAATTAATTTATATTGTAAATAACATAGTATGTAGTGTCACATACAGAAGATGATGTTATCAATACCTTATAAATTATAAACAGTAGCTCATGACCAAAATGGAAAGGAATAAACCATTGGAAGGTCATAGTGTAATTAGGAATTAGTTTATCTTGACTATATAATTACACTAGTACACTTAGAGTGTATTGAGTAGGACAATTTGAGGTCGTTTCTTTTATACTGACTTTATAAAGGAACAAAACCTCAGTTATTATGGAAGTGTGTGCTCTTAATCCTAATATAATAACAAGCACATATATTTGATATTTATTTCTTTAATTTATCAATGGGTGAGATTTAGTTCGATGAATCAATAAACTCGATAAGTTGGGAAATGATATTACTTATAGTGTGTGTTATTGATTATAGAAGGAAACTGTGTCCTAGTAATCTAGGTTGATAATGTCCCCAAGATGAGCTCATAAAGATTGTCATGTTAAACCCTGCAGGTGGACTTAGTCCGACATGACGATAAGGTTGAGTGGTACTATTCTTGGATTAAGATATTGATTAAATGAGTTGTCAGTAACTCACTTAATTAGTGGACATTCGACATCTTAAACACAGGGAGATTGATACACTCATAATAAGAAGGAGCCCAAAAATGTAATTTGGGATTCGTGCGGTAGTTCAATAATAGTTCTCTAGTGGAATGAATTATTATTGATAAAATTAAGTTGTGTGTTCGGGGCGAACACGGGATGCTTAATTTTATCGGGAGACCAAAACCAATTCCTCCTCTCGGTCCCTATCGTAGCCTCTTATTTATAGAGTACTATACCCACCTATACCCACCTTCATACCCATGAGAAGGGGGCTGGCCAAGATAGCTTGTGGTTCAAGCTAGGGCCGGCCAAGCCTTGGTTCATGGGTGGCCGGCCCTAGCTTGAACCCAAGCTTAGGTGGCCGACCCCCATTAAATTAAAAAGAATTTTAATTTTTATTATGTGGAAGATATAATTTATTACAGAGAATTAAAATTAAAATATCTCTCTTTAAAAGATCTACAAAAGATTAAAAGAAAGAGATTAGATCTCTTTCCTTATTTGTAGATTGGAAAGATATTTTATTTTTTCTCTTTGAAAAATTATTCACATGTTGAAAATTAAAATTATAGAAATTTCTTTTTATCAACCATGAAGGGATTTTAAAAGGAAATTTTATTTTTTAAAATTTCTAAAGACAAATAAGGAAGGTTTAATTGTTGATTAAAATTATCCTATTTGCTCTACATGAGGTGGCCGGCCACATACAATTAATTAGGAAAATTTATTTAATTTTTCTTAATTAATTGTTGTCAAGGAAAGTTAAGGAAATTTTATTATAAATAAATTTCCTTATTTGCCAAAGCCAAGGAATATAAAAGAAGGGGTAGAGGTGCCTTCATGGGTTACAACTTCTATTGTTCTCTTCCTCTTATCCTTGGTGTTGTGGCCGACCATCATCCTCTCCCTCTCTTCCTCTTGTGGTGGCCGAATCCTTCATCTCCCTTGGAGCTCTTGCGATGGCCAGATACTACTTGAAGAAGAAGAAGAAGAAGGAGAGAAAGCTTGCATCTCTTGGAGCTTGGTGGTGTTTTGTTCTTCATCCTTGGTAAAGCTTCCTTGTTGTAGCCGAACCTAGCTAGGAAGAGAAGAAGGTGGTTGGTGGTTTCTCATCTTGGAAGATCGTTGCCCACACAACGTCCGAGGTTAGAAGAGGAATACGGTAGAAGATCAAGAGGTCTTTCTAAAAGGTATAACTAGTAATTTTTCTTTCCGCATCATACTAGTTATTTTTGGAAATAATACCAAATACAAGAGGCTTACGATTCTAGAATTTTGAATATGTTTTTCGATGTTGTGTTCTTTTGTTTTTTCTTTTCCTTGTGATTTGATTGTTCTTTTCGGTTAACCTAAAGTTATTTTAGGAAATTAAATATTAGCTTTCTATAAAAGGTTTTGTCTAGTCGGTGGTGGTTGCTCCCATATCCAAGAAGATCATGTGTCTCGCCACGTCAGTACTGGGAACCAATTATGAAAATTAATATTTAATGGAATTAATAACTTAAGGTGACTTGGGTCGAACGTGTTAAGTTCCACAGGAGATCCAAGTCAAAACCTAAAAGAACAAATAGATTAAGTTTTGGATCAAACGTGTTAAGTTCCGCAAACGATCCAAAATTTAATTTAAAAGAACACATGGTAGCTAGGAAAAGGTTCAGACCTTTGTACAAAATTTTTGTACAGTGGAACTATTAGGTTTTCCGAGTAGCAACCAACAGTATGGGGATGTCGAGGGTCATGGTTTAAAAAAAATGGAAAGATCATGTAATGTAAGGGAGAAACTTACAGATAAAGTCAAAACCTAAGGAAAAATCATCGGTGACTATGAATGGCAAACATTGGAGAAGAAGAACGCATGAGTGACGCACCTATGCTAGCGACATTTATTAACCGTAAGGGTTTTGAAGCACAATAGTTCAATCTCAAGGACAAAAAGATGGGCTAATTACCATAGTCATCTAATCAAATGGTCTAAACAGTCAGAGGCCTAACCATCAGTTGTTGCCTTGAAAAAAAAATCAAACTAGCCAAAGGTAGGCAACGTGGTAGCATCGTGGGAAAATATATTTATGATGAATGTGGCAAGCAAATCATCACCCTGATACACTATCACGCATATTACTGTGTATTACCGTGTGTTTATGACGCCTGACATGCCTCTTTTTAAGGTGGGTAGCACCAACGGTAAGCTTAACGGAGTAATATCCTCCTGGGTAAGTGTGCCGATTGGAAAATTAAAACCTATGGAAGTCTAGTCAGTCAGTCTAAAGCCTCCTTCGACTACACATAAAGGGAAAACTTGTGATATGGCGGATGATCATGAGCCCCCCGGGTGGGGACCAAAGGTCAACAGGCCAGAGTATGTGCAGTCAAAGTCCAAGGTAGGTCAACTCGAGCAACCTACCTGGTGAACCTTTCCCATGCCAATCGGACATCTCAGGGGCTAACTCCCCACTCGGATGCAATTAGGGCCTAGCTCCCCACTCAACTACTTACGGAGCTTTACTCCTCATGATACTCTGATCGACTAGAATCAATCAGACATCCCAGGGGCCTAGCTCCTCACTCGGATGTCATTGGGGCTATCTCCTTACTCAACTACTTACAAGGCTATGCTCCTCATCACACTCTGATAGGCTAATGTCGATTGGACATCCCAGGGGTCCAACTCTCCACTCGGATAACTATTAAGGCCCAGCTCCCCACTCAACTATTGGAATCGGAGCGCGACGGAATACATAGATTAAAATCATTTTTTTTTAATCATGGATCTCTTCATAGTACATATAGTTTTAAATAAAATAACATAAAAACATACATCGAGTCCTTAATAGGCGTGAATGATATCACAAACAAAGAGCCTCACGTGTGACTTCTATAACAATATCCATGGGCACTAGATCACGAACTTGATACGATATGTTAGGTGCTACCCTCTTGGATTGACAAAACTTTTTGGAAGTACTACTGATCCTTTTAATGGAAGAAAGAGAGAAGTGAAAAAGAGCTCATGCTTCCTGTTGGTGCAATATCCCTCAGGTCAAGGTTGACCTGGGTAACCAAACTGAGTCTTGGTTTGGGTTTAGATGTTTGACAATAAGATATTGATTGAAGAAGAGTCAAGTAGGTCAAGGTTGACTGGATACTTGACTGGGAAGTCCTAACTGGGATGTTAGGCAAAATGAAAGTCCTGGTGAGTGAAGCCAGGCAGAAGAAAAGTCCTAGTGAGTGAAGCCAGGCAGAAGGAAGTCCTGGTGAGTGAAGCCAGGCAGAAGGAAGTCCTAGTGAGTGAAGCTAGGCAGATGGAAATCCTGGTGAGTGAAGCCAGGTGAAAGTCCTAGTGAGTGAAGCTAGGCAGATGGAAATCCTGGTGAGTGAAGCCAGGTGAAAGTCCTAGTGAGTGAAGCTAGGCAGATGGAAATCCTGGTGAGTGAAGCCAGGTGAAAGTCCTAGTGAGTGAAGCTAGGCAGATGGAAAACCCTAGTGAGTGAAGCTAGGTGAAAGTCCTGGTGAGTGAAGCCAGGCAAGGGAAAATCCAGATGGATCAAGGATGATCGGACATCTGGTGCTGGGAAGTCCAAGTAGGTCAAAGGATTGACTGGATACTTGGCATGAAAGAAAAGTCCAAGTAGGTCAAAGG
The DNA here is from genome assembly GCF_018446385.1 of Zingiber officinale. Taxonomy (NCBI): domain Eukaryota; kingdom Viridiplantae; phylum Streptophyta; class Magnoliopsida; order Zingiberales; family Zingiberaceae; genus Zingiber; species Zingiber officinale. The sequence goes on from NC_055990.1 coordinate 22,818,597, forward strand.
ATTGACCGGATACTTGGCACAGAGAAAAGTCCAAGTGGGTCAAAGGGATTGACCGGACACTTGGTAAGGAGTCCTAGCAGGTCAAGGGAGTGACTAGATGCTAGGCATGACATACCAACAGTCAAGGTTGACCGAATGTTGGTTTGGATGTTTGGGACTTGGTTTTGGACAAAAACCAAGTCGGATCGATCCGTGGATCGATCCAGCTCGGATCGATCGCTGGATCGATCCGACTGCCCCCAATCGATTACCGGATCGATCCGTGGATCGATCCAGATGTCCCAATCGATCGCTGGATCGATTGGGAGGCCGTCGCGCGATAAGCGCCGGATCGATCCGTGGATCGATCCAGCGCGCTTCAGAGCAAGCGCCGGATCGATCCGTGGATCGATCCAAAGCCTCCCCGATCGATTGGGAACATTCGAATCGATCGGGATCCGACCGTTGGCGTCGTTTATAGCTGCAGGCGTTCGATGGCTGCGGCAAGAACTTCTCCGATTCACTCTAGAGCTCTCGCCAACTCCTCCACAGCGCTCACAAAGCTCAGATCGCCAGTTCTTGAAGGATCTTGGAAGCTCTCCAAGTCAAGAGGCGGATCAAAGCCAAGAAGAGAAGCTAGGGTTAGGGTTTTGTACTCATTGTAAGCTTGTAAGCTTGTATTTCTTGTATCCTTTCCCTCTCTTCTTGTATTGAGTATTGTAGGGCTTCTCCGCCCTTGGTAGTTACCACAAAGGAGAGTTTTATTTAGTGGAGGGTGTGTGTGTTGGTGTGGATCCTTGGATTAGTCACCTCTTGTGAGGTGGATACAAGTAAAACCAACCGTGTTAGCGTTGTGTGTTCGTTTCTGTATTTTCCGCTGCACATCTTTGAAGGAACAAGCAACGCCGAGCACCGAGCGAACGCGACGAGCTATTCACCCCCCCCCCCCCCTAGCTACTTTTGGTCCTAACACTTCCAACCTTTCCAAGGGTGGGTATTTATAGCCTCCAAGAAAATTGAAGAGTTAAGGTCTCCATTAATTATTCATTTAAGTAGAATTATGTCCTCTATTAATTAGGAAGATAAAGAGTTATGACCTCATTAATTCTTTATTTAAGTAAAATTATGATCTTCATTAATTCTTCAAGGAAGATAAAGAGTTATGACTCTTTAAATTTTCCAAGGATCACCATGATTGCATCTATCCAAATTCTTTACTCCCTCTTCTTTGAATCAAATAAAATCATATTTGATCTTGACCCGTATTAGCTTCTAATATTTCAGAATTAATTAATAATTCAATTAATTCTTATTGATTAATTTTAGTATCCACTAAAATATTCAATCATAGATAATGTTTATGTCTACGTGCTATGTATGCGATCCTTTAGGTTTTATACACAAATGCAGTGTAAATCCATACATAGACTAAGGTAACCATCTAGCAATAATTTGTAATCACCGGACGTGATAAAATTAATTAGTCTTAAACTATAAAGCACAATGAATTGATTACTGTGTAATTCAATTTCTTCATCTAGCCTACATCCTAATTAATTCGGTACATTATGCATCATCATCAAATTAATTATTTTATTTTCAAGATATAATAAACTTCTCTTGATTGATAAAATCATTCCTCTTATGACCATAGATTTCAAGTCACTAATATCTCTATCAAGTAGCCAGGAAGTTAACTCCTAATTCAAGCGAGCGATAAATCTTTTATTGACTTAACACTATTCTCTATATACATTGTCATACATCCAACTACCGCATTAATCACAATATGATTAAACACTGCTTTTAATGACGTCAAAGTACATAACTTTACACATAGAATAAATAAAAGTCTCAAGTTAAAAGATCAGTTAGACTAATTCATAAGAGAAATGACCAATGATACTTAATATGTGATTTTCTCTTAAGCGGATCATGTCCAATATACCTCTAAACTCAAGGAACCCCTAAGTCAACTTGGATATTCATCCCTCGGTCTATCTCGACCTAATTATACTTAGCGTTGATCTAAATATCCATGTCCTCTCTAGATATCTATTCCATCAAAGATTGTTTTAAGATTAATATACTCAATTAATCCATGGAACTTTATTATTAATCATATATGTTAGGACCTTGATGTCCGCTAGAGGGGGTGAATAGCGTCTCACCCAAATCGTCGCTTCCTACAATGGTTAGTGTGCACAGCGGAAATACAAGATAAATACTAACAATAGAAAGCAAACCTAACACGTTGATTTAACGTGGTTTGGAGATAAAGCTCCTACTCCACGGCTGTCCGTAAGGTGGGCGATCCTGATCCGTCGGTGGATGATTCCACGGAGAACTTCCGGCTAGCTCGCGTAGCTCCTTGTGGGTGGAGAAACCTCGCCACAACCTCGTACAAGCACGCTAGATCACTTGGGCACTTGGAGACTCTAATTAGGGTTAACCACCACTAATTTCGTCAACTTCAACCAAGCTTCCAATGCTTGGTTATATAGGCCACGGGTTAGAAAACCCCGCCTACCACCGATCGCCAAAACATGCGATCGCTCTTCTTGAAATTCGACCCAACTACCGATACCAACCCTCTGTTTCACATTGCCGATCAGATCAGTCGACTGATGAAACCATCAGTCGGCTGCTACAGTACTGCTACAGTAACACTACAGTGTTACTACAGTAAACCTTAATTTTGGGATTTTACCCCGAGTACATTCACTCAGCACTCGTTCTCGCCCGACCAACCTAGACCTAGCCTTCTAGCCTCCTCCATCAGCCTTGCGTCCCTCAGATGCCTCCCCATCCTTCACGTCTTGCCTTCTGGAGCTTCCATCGGCCTTGTCATTGTTGTCGGGTCTTCCTTTGCCAAGAGGTCGCGCCTCCGGGACTTCATCCATTGCCAAGTCACACTTAGACTTACGTTGCCAAGACTACATGCTTGGACTTACACCGCCAAGACTCATCCTTGGACTTTCCTCCTTTGCCAAGATCACACTTGGACTTACGTTGCCAAGACTACATGCTTGGACTTACACCACCAAGACTCACCCTTGGACTTTCCTTGTTGTACCTGTATCCTGCACACTCACAATGCATATCAAATACAACAGTAAACCTAACTTAAACCTTTGCCCAAACATCAAAAACTAGGCTACCCAGATTGCTCCAACAATATATGTACATGCAGAAAAGTAAATGATTAACGACAAATACTTGCCTTTATAAAATAATTATCCATAAAATATTTAAGGAGTGTCTTGTCACATAAGTGCACACACTAACATCAACTACTTACAGGGCTTCACTCCCCATCACACTCCGATATTCTAATGTCGATCGGTCATCCCAGGAGCCCAGCTCCCCACTCGGATGTCATCCGGGCCCAACTCCTTACTCAACTACTTACGAGGCTCTGTTCCTTGTCACACTCTGATCGGCTAATGCCGATCAGACATCCTGGTGCCCAGCTCTCTACTTAACTATTTACGGGGCTCTATGCCCCATAACACTCAGATTGGCTAGAGTTGATCGAACATCTCAAGGGCCCAACTCCCCACTTGGATGTCATTAGAGCCTAACTCCCCACTCAACTACTTACAAGGCTCTGCTCCCCATTATACTCCAATCGTCTAATGTCAATCGGACATCTCGAGGGTCCAGTTCTCCACTCGAATGCCATCGGGTCCAGCTCCCCACTTAGCTACTTACGGGATCCTTGTCCTCGGCCTATCTCTCTATTAGTGGGATAGACGACAAGTGGCCTATTAGGCTTTCTAGCCCATGAACACACTTAGTCATTAATATTTCACATGAATTTGTCAGAAAGTCAGAGAGACTATATCTTTGCATGGATAAAGGATATTCCTCTCATACCTACTAATACGGTGATAAAGAGGGGTCCCACCAAAGATAGGTCAAAGTAAGGAAGATAGGCTGATGTGGAAGTCAAAGTTAAGGAAAGAGTCAAAGTCGACTAAGCGGGCCAGTTACGGCCGAGCGAACGGCATGCCCGTGTGGACGAGCAAGGCCAAATGGATAACTCGAGGTTAAGAGACAAACATGCAGTGCATCCCCCGACTGACCGCCCTATCGAGCGGGAGGCGTGTCCGTCCTGATGAGAGGTAGCCCTTTGACAATGGAAAAGCTACGTGAAGGGAGATTGCTCGGTGCAGTACAGCCGAGCGGGTGTGTTTCGACCGAGTGGCTACCGGTCGACCTACAGCGGGGCCCACTTGTAAATCTCCTCGTACTCTTTTAGATGTTTGTGCCATTGATAACAGAGCATGTTCCGCAGACAAATCGTATAATAAAAGTTTCTAGACTGTTACACCAGAGATATGCATGCTCGTTTAAGGAAAGGTATCAGAGACACTTTTTGACTTATCTTTTCATAGGATAATTGAGAAAACGTGTGCACGCTTTGACATGCGTGCGCAAACACTGTATTAGCACTATAAAAGGGATTCCCATCTACAAGAAGAGGTATGCGCAACTTATTATTCTACACGTTTTAGCTACAGTTTTTCACTATTCTCTTATTCACCGGAAATTGACTTGAGCATCGGAGGGTCAACGCCAGGAACCCCTTCCCGGTCTGACACTAACGATTTTGTGCTGCAGAATTACGTGAAGTCTTCACTTCGTCAAACTTCCAGTCACATCCCCAACTTGTCATCTTCTCCATTTTCATACAAGAACAACTACGATGAGACTGTTGGTATACTGGAAGCATACCGATTAGACACGCTGTCTAGCAATAATATGATGCCCTATTAATGCGAGGATTATAGACAGGGCCTGCCTTGGAGGAGGGCGGCACTGGGCGATGGCCCTGGGCCCATAATTTGAGAGGGCCAAAATTTTTTTTTTATTAGTATTATGTATTATAAGCATGTAATTGAGACCTTGAATAGTTGGACCTAAATTCATATTTCAAAATCTTTTGATATTGTCTTTTACTTTTATCTTTTTAGGCATGTAATTGGGGCCTTGAATAGTTGAGGCCCAAATTTATTTTAGATTTTTTTTTTCCGCCCTGGGCCTCCTATGTAGAAGGACCGGAGTTTATAGATGCTTTATAAAAGGAGTCCCTCTCCGCTAGGGCATGTACACTAATGATGAATTCACTTTTCATTTCACTGTTCTTCTTCCCTCCAGTATATTAACTTGATTGTTAGAGTAGACGCGTCAAGGATCCCTTTACCTGCTTCCTAACGATCTTTCTACTTGTGGTTGCGAGCATTCCAAGCTCAAAGTCTTTTTCTCATTAATCATCAAACCAGTTCACCTCTCATCGCTTCCCGAGGTAACGATCACGTTACAAGAAGAAAATCTCTTCAACAATTTCAAAAGCATCATCAACCTCCGTATCCCTCGTCATCATCGCTCTAGATGAGGCAGCAGATTAAATGAGACGGCAGATTCCCGCCGGATGATAAACTATTCTTGTTTTTTTTAAAAAAAAATACTATTCCCTAAATTTTCTATTCAGTTAATCAAATACACTCATTACTTGGTTTAATTAAGTAGGACATTAGGTAAATTCAACCCAACTTACAAACCCGCAACTTCCACACTATTCAATTTATATGAATTTCTTTTTCTGTTCCACCTTTAAAACAGGTAATTAACTAATATTATCAAAACTGTTACAAAAGGGAGAAAACAAGAAAAGAAAAAATTAAGACATTTGATACATGCTACTCTCAAGTAAATGATTTACAAACTCTAAATTGGTATGCTCGTTACAATCTTCAGTGAATTGCTGCTTGAAGCTCCTGTATTCACATTTACTTGGGAGAACCCTCATGGTTCCTTCAAGGTAGGTTCCAGGCAGCCACAGAGTAAAGCTAAAGAGAGTAGAGCAACCTTTCCTTGCCGATCGATCGATCGATCGATCTAGCGCCGCCGAGGTAATGTACAAGTGTGCCATGCTGAGAGGTATCAGTCAGACACTGATGTTTGCTTGCAATGTCTGATGGTGGTGCCTCATTCATTCTATGAGTGTGCCTAAGTATTGTCCTCTTGGAAAGCTCTGTATACAAAATCTCGAAAACGCCTCGAGTATTGCTTTGGATCGACAGCGGATATGGAGGATGGATCATGCTGAATGGACTTGTACGCGTGCTCGAGCTTTTTACTGATATCGTAGTCTTGTAGTATGTCGATAATGCCGAAGATCAAGACTACGTCGAAGAATTCCCCTGTGGGTTCTCCGATCAGTTGGGGCTCGCCGTCGGTCCTCCTGGCAGTTAATTCAGCCTTCGCAGACATGTTCAGGCCTAGCCGAACGTTTCTCGACCTACGACATTGACAGCAAGAGATGAACAATGGTGACACTTGAGCTACTCATCATTCAACAATGTGATTGGCAGTACAGACATGGTTTTATTACCTATTGGAATCAGAAAGGAATTGATCCTTTTCTAGTTTTGAAAGCTGAATTGTTGCTTCTCTTTTGTTATCACCACCTTTCAACGAAACAAAGTCTAATCAGAGAACAGAGAGTGATAGTTTGATGTCGTTGTGAAATTAGATTGAACCTTCAGATGAAGAGGTCTCTCTCGAGTATCGAAAATGGACACCGACCAGGAGACTGTAATCCATGATCCTTTCTTGCTCAAGAAATTCACAATCCCTGTCAATTTGCCTATAGAAAAGATGTAAATGATCTCTTATCTTCATACACAAGAAGGTACTATAAAGTTGATGATACCTTTGGAACTCTTGAAACCAAGATCGGTGTAGTCGGAAAATGAAGTTAAGATCGAGATCTTTTAAGGTGGTGTTTTCGTTGATCTCCGACTCCGGCTTACTGGTCATGCGGCCATGGGAAGATCCTTTGAGGTCGAAGCGCCTATGAATGGCAAACTCGGAGCAAAACAAGTTCTCCATGATAACGAAACGGACCTAGATGGCCATTACAGAAGGAACAATAGGCCTTAATTACATGCCATGAAACATAAAATCTTTGTAATGGGGAAGTTGTGGAAGCTGCTGACCTTCTTCTGTGCAGCCCCAGTTAACTTCACACAGTGAAGGCCAAAAAACTTGGTCACCAAACTCTTCTCGAATTTCCTCACGTAGCTGTAGTACGCCGGGAGCATTCTCAAAAGGACCTAGAGCAACAATTGTTTGGTAGAAGGCTCGATCAGGAAAAAGAAGAAGAAGAAGAGAAGATGATGAGTTCTCTCACTTTTACTTCAGATTTCTTCATTGTCTTGATCATGTATTTGTCATCGTTAGTCAAGTAGAAGAAACTTCCACTCTTCCCAGGAGATGAGAGTTCTCTGAGTGCATCGTTTCCGCAGAGAGACAACATATAATCAGCTGGATCTACTTTGAACAGCCTGCAAAGTGTCCTGGACATTCAATTTAAGCAATAATGGATCAACAAATCTGAAGTAGGGATGAGTAAAAGGTCCAAAAGATGTATGTATACAATAGAATTCTTGCAGTAACCTGAACACCAAAGGGCAGTAGTCTTTCCACTTGAATTCACAAGATTGATGTGGAGGTGTGTGCTTTGATCCTTCAGATGGAAACTTGGTCCACACTTTCTCTTTCGGATCGAAGGCCGACGATTTCAGCTCGGCTTGAGTGTGGCCTTGTTTGCCTACTGCATGTCTGTAACATCGACACTTGGTTGATGATCATCAATCAAATGAAGGATAGAAACACAGAGCAAGCATTAGCAAGACACAAGGTTTTACCTGATGCCGAGTTGGAGATTGAGCATGAGCTCGTAGTTCTTGTGGCCTTTGGTGATGGTCTCTCCTTGCTTCTTCGGCGGCCTCGGCGGCGCCCACGACCTGCGCGGCGGCCGGGAAGCTAGTTTGGCCTCTGTCTCATGCAGCCGGGAGCTGGCAATGTCATCCTTCGCGACGTCCAACGGGATCTCCCCGATGACGGTATGGGTCCTCCCGTTGGACCTTCTGGGCGCCCCGCCGTGGCCGCTGATGTCCACTGACGCCCGCCTTTGCGGGCGGTCCGACGACGACGACGACGGCCGCCACATCTCGACGTCCGACCAGTTGAGGACCTTCTGTGAGGGGAGCACGGACACGCTCTCCCCCGGAGCGATCTTGCACTCGCGGAGGTCGGCCGAGAAGGCTTCCTGTGGGTCCCGGGCGGTGGGGGTGGTCGCCGTCGACGATGGGTGGTACACGCCCTGCTGGATTCCGGCGTCGTCCTTGGTCCATACTCCGACGTAGAGGCTGCCATCTGGCCACCAGTAGCTGCCGTTGCCCTTGGGACACCCGTCTTCCCACCCGCCGTCGTACCGGCTGCCATTGGCGGAGATGAGGGTACCGCGGTTGTGGATGAGGCCGGCCACCCACTGCCCTACGTACTCCGCCCCGCTGCTCCACACGTACCGGCCGTGGCCGTCCTGGAGGCCGGAGCGCCACTCGCCGTCGTAGTAGTCCCCGTTGGAATAGGATTTCTTGCCGTGTCCGTGCTTGAGGTTCATGGACCAGTTGCCCCAGTAGGTGTCGCTGCTGGCGCCGGTGAAGATGCCGAAGCCGTCCATGAATCCGGCCTTGAACTCCCCCTCGTAGGTCGACCCCGACGGCCAGGAGAACTTCCCGCGGCCGGTGATTTTCCCGCGCCGCCACTCGCCCTCGTACATACACCCGTCGGTCCAGAGGAGCTTGCCAGCGCCGTGGGGGACGCCGCCGGACCACTGGCCGGAGTAGTAGTCGCCGCTGGGGAGGACGAGCTCGGCTCGGTAGAGCTCCTCCTCCTCCGTCTCCGTCGACGCCGCAATCGAGGAGTCATCACCCCAGCCGCGGGAGGAGGTGGATGCAGAGTCGTCGTCTGCGGACATGGGGGACACCTGGCAGACCCGGCGCCGGCTGCCGGCCTGGTACACCTGCTGCGCTTTGCGGACCGCTGACTCCCACGACTTGGCGATGTTCTGCTGCCGCCGGTGCTCTTTGTACATTCTACTCCTCTGCCGTCGCCGTCTCTCCCCCTCCCTTCTACTCCTTCCCCGTCGCGACGACCGCCATTGCCGGAATCACTTACAGAAATTATGCAAACGAGTTTTCCACAAATTTACGTAGAAAAAAAATAAAGAAACATTGCGATAAAAGACCAAGAATGCCAAAATTGGGATGTCTGTTATCACAACCAAAAAACTCTTTTCGCTTCATTATTGTTCTTGATTAGCCATTCTTCTAATTTGAGCCATCCAATCCGCCCTAACAAATGGAAGGCGAGCCTAATTGTCGCCCCGAACAAATCTCGTTTTCTTTTTCGGGCACACAAACAAAGTTCGGTAAATTGCCAAATCCCTAGCATCAAATTCAACTTTCTCTTCGATCGTCTCAAAAAAAAAAAATTGTTAAAAAATAAAAAAAATAGAATCGTACCTAATTTAATAAAAAATATTATAGATTCTAATTTAATTAAGTTAAATTTAAGATAAATTATATCAACTTTTTTTTTATTTTATTTTTCTGATGTCAGGGACTCAGGAGAAAATTAGTCGAGTTGACTGTTAAAGTGTTTAGGATTATTTATCCACATAAATATCACCAAAAAAACAAAGACAAAATTACAATATTGTGGCGAATGGCGATACTGTCGTGCACCCATTTCTCAAGTCTCGTCACAATCTTCACAATCTTTTGACTATTTCACGTACCAGTTCGGCGTCCGTAACAAGAACGAAGTTGGTCAACGGAATCTATTAATGGATTAATTTGGGGACACGTGCGTGTTTCTTTCGCCGTGTTGCTTTGGGTCGACCATGTCAGCTTGCTTTTTTTGCGGCTGCTAGATTTTGTGGCGCCATCTCGCCGACACGTCACTCATATTCAATTAAATGGCAGGGACCCAAAGTGAGAGTCTCTCTTTCCCTCTACTTGTTTACTTGGGAGGTTAAAAATAAAAACTACAGATCTCAATTTACCTTTTTTTTTAAAGTATAAATTATATTCATTTCTCTTATTTACGAGTTATTTTTCCAGAGTCCATTCATTTAGAGGTAATAGCTCAAGGTAAACAGTGTGCATGACTTGCTTATCTAGAGTAGAATTCAAATCAAGGATACCATCGACAAATTAAATAAAAACAGAATTTTTCTGTACTACTATTATTATTTATTCTTTTATTCTTCTTGCAACTCTCACAATTTTATTTTTCTCCGTATCCCATTTTTCACGAGTTCTCCATCAAGCCACAGTCCACAGCCCGCTTTACTGCGGATACAAAGATGAATAGTTTGGCCCACTATGCGATCGGCTACCATCGACCAAATAATATCGATATCAATTCTCAAGTAGTCAAGTGAAGAACGGCTTCTTCCATGATTTCCTATTTGCATTATATTAATCACCTACAAGGAGAAAAAGATGTAAAGATTTGACCTCCGATTTAAAAACTACAAAATCTCAACATTATTTAATTTCCCAACTCACCTCTTCCCACCATTTTAATTAATATATTTCTTAGAGAAAAAAATAATATTATTAGCCTTAAATCTATCATTTGACTACAACTTAATTATCTCCTTAGGATAGGGGCAAAGGCTCCCTATGCACCGTTACATTAATAATTAATAGTCAATATCCAATATAATTTTTTAAAAGGTTTGTAAAATTGAAAAAACTCAAAAAAAAAAAAATGAATTTAGTCCAAGAACAAGTTTGATTTTTCAAAATTATTTTTTTGCTCTTGGAGATGAAGCTAATAATCATTGAAAAAAAATAATATTACATGTTTAACTTTTTAAATAATTTTAAAAAATTCATAAATGGTCAAAGTTGCATATTTTTTTTTAAAAATAAATATATTTGATATGTTAAAAAAATACAAATGACTATAATTAAATTAAAATTCATGTTAATTAAATATTAAATAAAGATTATAAATTAAATTAAATTAGAAATAATAAATTTATTAATTATAAATTATCAATGAATTAAATTAAAGATCATAATTAATTAAAATATTAAGTAAAAATTATATAAAAATATTAAATGAAAAAATAATACATAAAGCTATGTGATTTAGAATCGAAGTGAGATTTTTCAATTGGGGAAAGAATAGTAATTTTTTTAAATTTTTTATATGATATTAGTATGACGTATTAGAAACTATAATAAAAAAAATTATAAAGAAATTTAACTATTAAAGATGCTCCTTAGCGTAAGGATAAATTGACGAAACTCTAAAAACAAATAAATCACCATTTTTACCGTTAGACAGGGGCAAAGGCCATTAGACCAGAGTCGCCATCAAAATTATGCTAGCGTAATTGATTTGAAATGAATATTCCAAAACCGACACAGCATTGCCACCCATGATCATTCTTTCACGCATGTGACTTATTTTGTCCATAGTTTCAGGTGCCTTCGCCAACCATACAGCTGGTACACCGCGGAGTACACCTTGATGAAACTGCTTGCCAGAATCCTCCTCCTTCCCTTATCCGACGTCATCCCAGACGTCTAGCTTTCTAGTCAACTCATAATAGTATATAGGTAGAGCGGTTGTCATTTTTGTCTAATTCTTTATCGGCTTAGCGTTCTCAATTTGAGTTCCTGAGTATTTTATGGCAAAATTTCGTCAACACCCTCATTGCTTTTTATAAACTTTTTAATTTCTCTCTCTTCTAGATTCTAGAATCGGAATCGACCAGCCCTCGTGTTATAGAATATTTAAATTATCATTCAGACATTCACGATTTAAATCATGAAATTATAAAAATTTTTCTTTCAAATGTGATACATAATTAAAAGATGTTGAGCTTCTGAGTTACTCATTGCGAGCGCTTTCTGATTTACCTTGATGGTCGATGAAAAATTTTCATGAAACTAAACTGATAACCACAGACTCGATATTACTTAACCTAATTAATCATTTTTCTTATAATTGAAACCGACCAAAGGTGCATTCAAAATTTAAAACATACAATAATTATTATGATATAATTTTTAAAAATTAACATCATAATTTAATTATATTAGTTTTTTTTTTGATGATTTGAATACTAGAGACTCGAATTATATTTTAACTGAATTTTTTAATATTATTTTAACACTTTTGGGTAGATCGAAATAAATAATGAACTTAAAAATTAGTTCAATCACATTTATTTATGTCCATTAATGAGTTTTAAATAAAAAATGACTTATGAGCATAAATAAATATGATCGAATTCATTTCAAGTTATGTGACTTTCTGGGATGGCAAAGAGTTTATTAAAATGTTATTATAAAAATTAGTTAGAATAAGATCCTATTCTCCCCAAAAATCAGGTCCACGTCGTAATACAAACTAGCACGAGTGCTAATGCAATTAAGTTTAAAAATCAGAGCACCATAATAATTATGTATACATGTAAAAAAAAAATTTAGGAGTGCAGAGAGTAAGAGAAATAATCCTATTTGATAAAGGAATAAAATGAAAAAAATACGCATTTTCAAATTTTGAGGCATTTTTTTGGATAAATCTAAATGTTAGGTGCGTTGTTTAGGCAATTCCCGTTTTAAAATTATTACCAAATGCGGTGTATTTTTGTAAGGGCCGAACCGAAAAGTCGGTCCAGCGCAGCGTGCAAAAAGGAATTTTTAATAATACACTTGTAATTTATGTAAGGGAGTCGGATTCGGGTCGCATCAGGGAGGTGGCACGGCCAGCGTGACGATCTCCTTCGCTGCATCTCTCCCTCCCTCTCTCCTTGGCAGTGGGGCGATTCGAGGGGGCGGTTCGAGGTCAACCAGAGCAAAGGGTTTTGTATTTTTGCCTGCGCAGCCACAAGTCTTTATTGGACGCCCCGATTCCTTCCCCGGCCCCGAGCCCATCCCCTGTCGTTTCCTCCTCCATTCGCCACCTCCGCGGAGAGAGACGTGAGGGGGAGCCTTTTTTCCTCTTCTCCGACCTCTCTCTCGCTATCCTCTCCCCTTCCACACACTCGCTCCTCCATCCTCATCTTATTGCCTCCACACGATCCCTCCCTCCCTTGTCTCCCCCTCCTTCCCCTCTCTCTCTCTCTTCGCCTCGCACCCGGCGAGTGGTTTAGTCGGCGGTGAGTGGAGGGTTTGCGAGATTTCTCGATCGCGAATGGCGATTCCCGCCGGTCACTTGGCCGCGCCGTCCGAGATCCTCCTCCGTTCCTCGCACTCGAATCCGCTCTTTCTCTCCTCCACCCGGAACTTGGTCTTCCGCGGTGACTCGGCTCATCTCGGGCAGCGCCAGCGGCGCCGCCGGGCCGCGGCCCTCCGATCGGGGGCCGGTGGCAGGGGGTGGTCGTCTTCGTGCGCGGTTAGGGCGGTGCTCGAGCGCCAAGGAGCTGCGCTCGCGGCGTCGGAGGTGAAGCGTAGCCGGTCGGATGATCGGCCTAAGGTAAATGCTTTCTTTCGTTATGTGGAGGTGAGATTCAATGATTCGTGGTTGATTGGGTGATCCGTGCTTCTCTAGTAATAATCTTTTCGTTTTTTTATTTATTGTTGTTGAACTACTGTACATCGACGTTCGAATGGCCATGAGTTAGCTCTTATGTGAATGGATTAATGAATTTGATTGCTTAAGGTCTGTTGAGTTTTCCTTCTTTGGTTAATTAGGAAAACTATTTTAGATTAATACACGTACTTATTCTCCTCTGCGGACAGCGAGTGTTTGTGCATAAGCTTTGTGCTTGGCTCACAATGAATTGGTGCTGAAGTATTGGCTATCTTGTATGGGGCTTTGCTTTGACTCTGTTAGTTTTTGTTCTCTATAGAATGATGGAGGGTATTTGGTAGACTGCAGCTTAGATAATAATTGACACCCCTTTTAAGGAAAATCATTTCCAATTTGCACTTGTTTTTGATCATTAAAGGACTTCTCTGAACTTTTTAAAGAATCTGTGACCATTTACTCATATTCATTTACTAAAAGCAATCTTAATTTATAGATTAAATTGATTATATCAAGGATTAAATCAAATTTTAAATTACAATTGCATTAAATCAGATTTTAGCTTGATTAAATTAATTTATTCATCAGATTTTTAAATCATTGATTAATTTAATAAATCAAAATTATTTTAATTAATCAAACTAATTTGAATTAAGTTAGTAATTTTTTAAATTGATTAAAATTATTATTTTATTCTTTCCATAATTATTTTTGTGTTTTTAAATTTTGTATATATATATATTTTTATCGATTTCAATCCTACTGACCCTAGCAATTCAGTTTGGCTGGTTCTTAATTTTTTGAAATTTTTGATACTGATATTGATATCACTGGCCCTGACAGATAGTTATCTCGTTATTGCCTTACCTTACCATAGATTATGACGATACAACACAATACTCATCTACGAACAACTGTGTGGTTTGGATCTCCAGTGTTGTGGGGGGAGAGAACATGGGTTAAGGAAGGTGGGCTAGGCTGTGGAGAGAATCTGTGGTTGGGTAGGTTAGGTTTTAAGATTAGAAAGTTGTGTGATTGGGAGGAGGTGGCGGGGTGAAGCAGCTAATTTTTTTTCCTGATGGAGGAGGAAGTGTGTCTACTCAACAAGAATTGTGGCGAACAACATTTTTTTTTCATTTCTATATTTTTTATTTGCTTTTCCTTTTTCCATATAATTCAATGCCTTGACAGCCGGACACTACGTTTGTTGCCTCCTTTGGTTTCTTTTATCATAAGTTGCATCACTTTCTGCTTTTCTTCACGTGGAACTTTAGAAATTTACTTGTAGTGCTAACAGATAGATAAATCTCAAGCATAAAGAATTGATTTAGTTTCCTAGAATATTATCTCCTGAAAATATACACAGAAGTTACTTTTTTTCATGAAAGAGAACAAATTATATTTTGGATAACAAATTATATTTTGAATTTTGTATTATGTATGGAGATTGTAGCGGGAATATGTTCAAAAATATGTGTTCTTATATTCTTATATATGATTTTGTAATGAACTTGTAAAATTTTATCTCGAAAAAATGAAATATATATTGTTAAGTAATAGATAACTAGTTTTATTATGAATATGACATATGACTTGGAGGAATTTTAGACTAAGACATTACAACTTCTGTTGTCTAACCGTTCAGATACAAGAAAGATGAAAAATCATTTTTGAATCTTGTATTACGTTTGGAGATTGTAGTGGGCGTATGTTGAAAAATATCCATTCTTATAAGATCAAATATCCATTAAGTAATAAATAACTAATTTGACATAAATGTGTCATATGACTTGGAAAACTTTTGGACTATGACATTACAACTTCTGTTGTCTAATTTTAAATTTAATCCATTCAAAAACAAGTAATTGTATTAAAAAGTTTTAGCAAGCATTTAAAGCGGCAATTGTTTTAAATAGGTTCATTTAAAACTACAATAACCACATAACGAAGTAATATATCTCCCTAACCAACATAGAAATCCATCAAGTTTTTGAGATTGATATGCTATAAAAGGAAACTCGTATTTGCATAAAATCTCAGCATCCCAAGATCACCTGGGAGGGTTTTGTACTTCCACAGATCCACTTAATTCTATGTATAGAATTCGACTATTCTACTGAATAGGTCTACAAAACATTGGGTTTTGGACACTCCCACAAAATCCCGTGCCACAAAAATCAAAATCCACTAACCAAATATTACTTTAAGCATTTTAGTTAGGTCTTTACTTTTCAGGTAGATGAATCATGAGAATAGTGTTCAAACCTGTATCACATTTACTTCTCAAATGTCTATCCTTAGAGAACCACAAGGCATTGCCAATGTTCCACTTCTGATATTCCATTTGCAATAAACCACTGGTTTGCTATCAGGTTGCGAGTTTGAATGATATCATCTCAGAAAGAGGAGCTTGTGGTGTTGGTTTCATTGCAAACTTGAAAAATGAACCTTCTCATAAGATTGTGAATGATGCCCTTATAGCGCTTGGCTGCATGGAACATCGTGGAGGCTGTGGGGCTGATAATGACTCTGGTGATGGGGCTGGTCTAATGACATCTATTCCCTGGGATTTGTATAACAACTGGGCTGTGAAGCAAGGACTTGCTTCTTTGGATAGGTCAAAAACTGGTGTTGGAATGATTTTTCTCCCAAAAGATGAAAATTTTGAGAAAGGAGCCAAGTCAGGTATTTCTACAGAAAATGTTTTATTTCTTTGCTGCTTATCCTTTTAATGTTGCTTCAAGTATGTAAGTAGAGAAGTTACTGTTATGTCTGTAGCTTATTACTGTATTATAGCTATATTTTTTTTAGCTACCTAACTTGATTTTGTTGCTTATATACATGGATTCTTTAATATAGTGCTGAAATATGTTATGTGATAAATACTGGTAATTTAACTGCATCACAAGTTATATCCACTTCTTCAATTAGGTAATTTTGTTGTTTTTTGTCGCCTTTAAGTTAAACCTAGATGAATTTCTTAATTTTTATTTTGATTTTCTCTTCATGCTGTTGAATTTTTTTCTGCTTCTGTTCTCTTCAATTTTCTTTATATGAACTATATTATTTTAAATTTTGTGATATTTTTTCACCGCAGTTATAACAAAGATATTCTTAGAGGAGGGTTTGGAGGTCATTGGTTGGAGACCTGTTCCTGTAAACACATCAGTGGTTGGCTACTATGCCAAGGAAACAATGCCCAACATACAACAAGTGTTTGTCAAAGTCCTTAAAGAGGAAAAGGTTGATGATATTGAGAGGGAATTGTATATTTGTAGAAAGCTGATTGAAAGGGCTGCAAAATCTGAAGAATGGAAAGATGATCTATACTTTTGCTCTTTGTCAAATCGGACTGTAGTTTATAAGGGGATGCTTCGCTCAGAAGCTCTTGGACAATTTTATTTGGATGTTCAGAATGAACTTTACACATCTTCGTTTGCAATCTACCATCGAAGGTACAGCACTAATACTAGCCCTAGATGGCCTCTTGCACAACCAATGAGGATACTTGGACATAATGGAGAGATCAATACTATACAGGTTATTTTGTCTCTAAATTAGCTGCTGAGTATTTAGCATCCATAACAGTGATTTCCTGATTATTTAAATTTTTCTGGTTGAAGGGAAATTTGAATTGGATGCAATCACGGGAAGCAACACTCAAGTCCCCTGTTTGGAGAGGCCGTGAGAATGAAATTCGGCCATTTGGGAATCCAAAAGCATCTGATTCAGCAAATCTTGATAGTACAGCTGAAGTATGTCTTCTCATTTAGATTAGCTTCCTTCAACTTTGCAATAACTGTTATCCATCGTGAGCTTGGTTATATTTATTGTATTTTTTTTTTTGGCTTTGTATGTTTTCTCATTTATATTAGCTTCCTTCAACTTTGCATTAACTGTTATCCATCAGAAGCTTGGTTATATTTATTGTTCTTTTTGGCTTTGTATTCTATTGAGTGCTCTAGACAGACATGTTTCCTTCTGAGCTAAATTAGCTACCATTGGTTTCACTTTAAGAACATGGTATCTTGGCATACATAGGTACTGTGATTTTGGATCTTTTCAATATTATTCTTCATTGAATATGTTAACTGATTATCTTTATTGAAACTTTCAAAAAGGTGTTTTTTTTCCCTTCAATCATAAAGAATTGAGCTGGTGCATGTATTTTAAGTTTATATCAATATCATGCTTACAATGCTATGCAGTCAGTCTTCACACACATCATAGTTGAAGATGGAATTCTAGATAATATGAAGAATAATTTCAAATTTATGTTGATTAGAAATGTGACAATTTGCAGACTACTCGAATTAATTGTGTTGTTTAAGATATTATATATCATGCTTGATGAAGCTGATCTTGATTTTGGAGATTTATGATTTACTGAGCTAATAATAAGGCAGCAAAAACATTTTTTGAGAGGATTTTATTTCAAATTTATGTGGATATATCTCAACTTTTATAAATTAGGTGGGCTTGAATTGAATTCTGTATTTTTCATGTTGATCTTGGTTCTTAACAACATCTTCAAAGTCAAAGCACTCGAACAAATATTTCTGCTCTGATGCCTCATAATATCAAACCTATCCTCAAAAACTGGAACATTAGCTGAATTACTTTTCCAACATATTGATGGCATTAAAATCCCTTATTTTGTTCAACTTGATTTACTTATAAGATGTTTCAGAAATATGTTTTGTAAAGTATTTAAACATTGCAAATTCTAGTCTATTGCCTAATAATGCCAAATTTATCCTAAAAAAACTGGAACATAAGGTGAATTACTTTTCCAACACAGTGATGACATTCAAATCCCTTAATTTTGTTCAATTTAATTTACTTAGTTTTTTTAGAAATATTTTTTTAAGGATTTAAACTTTTCAAATTTTATTTTGTTGAAACTGATCTTATAATTTGGTCCTTTGGAATGGTTTGTGACAGCATTCAGAATTATTTTGGATAGTTCACAAACAACTTGAACTGGAATCTACCAATCTGTTCTAGTTTATGTTTAGTACAGCTTGATTTATGAGTTGATTTGACTGACTTTATATACATGCTCATGCTCGTCTTTACACGACAATTGGATTAACCTATATTTTAAGTCACTGCTGGAATATCAGATTTATCAGTATGATAATTTTTTATACTGAAATGTTAGTTAAGGCAAATTTATAGTCAAATACGAGTTTTTGTTATGTATTCACTTAAGGCATATTAGTTATCATATATGAGTTTCTATCATGCATCAACTAGAAGATTATTAACTTTAATAATCATATGCTACCGACATGACTTGGTAGTTGGTATCAGTGTTCAAAATTTCGTTTCGTGTTAGGCGGAACAGGCGAAACTTTTCGTTTTCCCGCACACTGAAACCGGCACCGGAAGAACGACGGTTTCGTTGTGCGTCATTGAGAGCGTCACGCGACAAAGGAAGGAATCGCGCGCGCTTGTCATCCCAGGCGCCTCGCACGCCTCGTAGGCAGCGCCGGAGGAGTCGCGGGACTCTTCTGGCTCTGCTGGACAGTCTCGGGCTCCTCGTAGGCGTTGCAGGAGTCGCGAGACTCCTCCGGCAGTGCGGAACTCTTCCAGCGGTGCGGGACTCCCGGTGGCGCCTAGAGGCTTGTCCTGCGTGCTCTGTGAAATCACTGTTAGAAATTAAATATTTTAATTTAATTAATTCAAATATTTTCCAACTTAAATGTGATATCTCGAAGAGGATTTAATAAATCCTAATTAAATTATCCTAATAAAATATAAATGTATTTAAAAATTTTAAAAATAATAAATTTTATTAATTTATATTTAAAAAAATAATTTTATTGATTTAAATTTTATTTAAAAATTTAAAAATCTCTAATAAATCATTAATAATCTGATTTTTTAAAATTAATTTTACTGTAAATATATTTAAAATTTTAAAAAAATTATTAAATTTTATTTATTAACATTTTAAAAATTAATTTTACTGATTTAAATTTTATTTAAAAATTCTAAACAAAATTAAAAAATTCTAATAAATCAGATTAATAATCTGATATTTTTTTAATTATTTTATATTTGTTCATGGTAAATATATCTAAAATTTTTAAAAAATTAATAAATTTTATAAATTAATATTTTGAAAATTAATTTTACTGATTTAAATTTTAGTTAAAAATTTTTAAAAATTCTAAGAATTTTTTAAAACAATTCTAATAGATCAGATTAAAATAAAAATATATCTTATTTTTAAATTATACATAATAAATATATTTATCTAATAATTACTATATATAAATAAAAAAAATACCGAAATCGTATCGGTACGGCACGATACAATACCGAAACTGTATCGTTCCGATCTAGGACCGAAACCTTGGCACGGGTCGAGATTTTAAACCTTGGTGGTACCATATAAAACATTTGTCTTCCTCGTAAATACCCCATTCTTGTACCAAAAGGAACATTTTTCTTTATTCAGAGCTACTTGTTGTTGGAGGCAACACCATCTAGAACCTAGAATAATAGTGTTTCTCCGCATCCATATTTGTAAAAGTCGTGGTTGGTATCAGTTTGGTTTACGAGGAACAATGTTCATTGAGTTTTAACGTGTATAAGTTACTTGTGGTAACTGTTAAAAATTGTCATGTTGGCTGTTAAGAACTAATATTCTAGCATTCATACTGTCATACCAAATTCTGGCCTTTGACATCCATCCATTTCAGCTATTATTAGAATTTACAAACTCAATTCATTCAAATATAGCTTTGCATAAAACTCAATGGAGGAAAAGATTTATGTACCTATCCCAAATAATTGGTGCAAACATGCCTTGACAACTGTTACATCACAATTCATTCAACTAGGTTATATGGATATCTCAGAACATGAGTATCAACAAAACAATTACTTTGCATGCTAAGCAGTATAAGTTGGTGGCAAACCATTCTGTCTTGTAGCAGTGCTGTTGTAACTAGCACGCACATGCAGTTGGTGGAATGTGGTTATTGGTAGGATTTTGGGACATTAAAGTTTGACCACCACTGGCAGCCAAACAAATTTTGGATTTCCAGATTCACAACCATGGACATTCTTCAAGCTTTTCTTTTTATTATCATAGGAGAATTTACCTTTTTGACATTTTTGCTGCAACATTGCAACTCGTGGGTCTTGGGATCTTGACTATCCTAAGATACTTTTTTCCCTGTCTTTTAGTTGATTATTCAGTGAGAAAGTTCTCTGCATGTTCCACTGCAGCAATTGGTTGCCTATAGCAGCAGGAATACCAATTCCTCATTTTTTTGAACTATATGTGATTTTTTCTTGTAATTTGACCCATAACATTCATGTTTTCCTTGATCAGTTATTGTTGAGAAGTGGTCGGACTCCAGCAGAAGCTCTTATGATTCTTGTTCCTGAGGCATATAAGAATCATCCAACATTGACCATAAAATACCCAGAGGTGATTTTTTGCGCAAACTATATCATCAGGAAACATTCGTGAGTTTGTTCCTTCTTTGGTTTCAGAATGAATGCCTCTCTTTGAATAAAATAGTTTTCTGCTTTTGTCTTCCCTTTTGCATCCTTATCTAAAATAAAATAGTTTATACTCATGTTAGGTTGTTAATTTTTATGACTACTACAAGGGACAAATGGAAGCTTGGGATGGACCTGCATTACTTTTATTCAGGTATCATATATCAACTTTATCAGTGTTGTAGGCATATACATTCTAAATGTGGCTTTTTGACTCCATTAATGGTTTTGAAGTTATTTACTGCTTAGTTAGGGTTCAACTCTTTTTCATATATACATACAATACATGGAAAGTGCAGGTGCAATTTTTTATTTCTCGATCAATTTGTTTTCAGAACTTTGTATCCATCTTTCTTAAATATTCCACAACTATGTTTGTCTCTCTCCATCATTAGTTCCTCTATGTTAGCAAGCAAACCTAATGTGAGTTGACATCCTATCAGCTGGCCAAACACTAGTAGTCTTTTAGCATATTAGTATTGCTTAAGTTACATATTGGAATTTTGATTGGCACATCAAGGTTGTATCATATTGGTCAATCTAGTAACCACTAGTTTTGGAAGAGTTTGGTGTGTGCACATGTACTGCTATTTAGAGTCTAGGACTGATTTATTATAGGACAAAATTATTCTTTGAGTAGCAACTGCTTGACAAATTCTTTGGAATTGTTCTTGTTACAGTGCACCCATATGCATTAACCAGGAGTTTTACAGATGAAAATTTGTTTAGTAGTGAATTAGGTAATTTACCTAGAATTTCCAAAACTTTAGCTATAATCATTATGTATTTGTCGTGTTCCTCAATCCTCTTGATTCTTTAGAAAAACAGATAATAAAATGTCACTGTGATCAAGAATATCTTCCAAGTACTCTTATTGATATTTTCCACCCTAAATTAAGTGCTTATTTTAATTGCCATAGTGATGGAACGACTGTTGGAGCTTGTCTGGATCGAAATGGTCTTCGACCTGCTCGATATTGGAGAACAGTGGATGACATGGTTTATGTTGCATCTGAGGTACCTGATATTTAATTCAAGAAGGATGAGTTTTTATGATACACAGTATTTGTAATTTACATTGTCACCATTAATATATCTATCATGTGGATCTTGAGAAGATAATAAATTGAGTCAGTACAGACAATTATGAAGACCAGAAGCACTATACAATTTGTAATAATTTAGCTATTTGTTCTAGAAAAATTTCATTTGATGTAGTGGATGTCAAATAATGGTGTAACACGAGGGAAAATGAGGTTGTCTCTCAACTTCACGACAATTTCATTTGTCACGGAGGTCTATAGCATAGTTTAAAAAGGTTGTCCATGTGGAGGGCCTGGAGGCATATGGAGCCACGTATATCCTTCAGCATGTCACATCCCTGCATATGTATATATGACAATGTTTTTTTTTTCAGCTTCAGTTGATTCATCATTTTATTTTTCTTATTGGTTCAATTGAATTTTAATCTATTCAAGAATAAACTTGAGGAGACATGATGGATTTAGTATTTCTTTAGTTTACTATATATATAGAGAAGCTATGAATGAGAATGGAAGCCCCTTTAAAGGAATTATTATTTGATAGTAGTTATAATTTATGATCACACTAACATAACACTTTGTTGGGTGCAAGTTTTTATTTCCAAAGTCTACATATAAGGGGGCGTTTGGTTTAGGGGAATAGGAGTGGGGAATGAGAATGAGAATCATTGATTGTCATTGTTAATGTTTGGATTATAGGAATATGAATGCAAATAAGGGAATGAATTCTTGAAATTGGGTAATAACTCATTCCCATGTACCTCCTCTTCAATGAGTCATTACCCTATTTTCATCAATCAAAATATTCCCTTATTCCAAAAATACCCTTGACGTAAAACTAAAATTTTCTCCCTTAATATCAAATATCAAAATATATTTATTTATTTTTTCTTTCATATCACTTCTCTCCCCTTGTTCTCTCTCATCATTTTATCACACACTTTCTCTCTCCTTAATCTCTCCTATCACACTCTCTTTCCTCTTTTTTTTCTCATCACACATTCTCTCTCATCATACTTTCTCTCTCCTCAATCTCTTCCATCGCACTCTCTTCCTTCTTTTTCTCTCATCATACTTTCTCTCTCCTCAATCTCTCTTGTCACACTCCTTCCTTTTTTTCCCTCAACACACTTTTCTCTCTCATCATACTTTCTCTCTATTCAATCTCTCCCATCACACTCACTGTTTTCTTTTTTTTTCTCATCACATTTTCTCTCTCACCATACTTTCTCCTCAATCTCTCTCATCACATACTCTCTCCTCATTTTTCTCATTACATTTTCTCTCTCTTCATCCTCTCCCATCATACTCTCTCTCACATCATATTTTCTCTCTCATCTTCTCTATCATGCTCTCTCCTATCACACTCTCTTTTCTCATTTTCTCTCACACTTTCTCTCTCTTCATTTTTTCTCACCACACTTTCTCTCTCATGAGACTTTCTCTCTCATCATTCTCTTTCATCATATTTTTCTCTCACACTCATCTTTCTCTCACATCTAATTTTTTCTCTTATTTTCTTTAAAGGGTAAAAAAGGAAATTTTGATTTATTCCGATAGAAAATATGCAACTAACCAAACATTGCTTTTAAGAGTGATATCCATGCTCATACCCATTCCCATTCCACAATACAATGATTCCCATTCCGATTCCTATTCCTAGGAAAGAACCAAACGCCCCCTAAAATCACATTTTGTTTCAAACGATGGTAGAAAGGAATACTATGATTACAAGCAACATGGTAATGATTTTCTTTTGCTAAAATGGTTTCCAACATTTCCATATCAATTTTAAATATTTTCATCATGAGCATTATGCATAAATAGTTTTTTACTTATCATTATGACCTAGATGCAAAATATTTTCAATGGCTTGTTTATTTTGATAAAGTTCTTAGTAACTGCTATTTATTTAATTTTTTTTTTTGTGTGTGATCACACTTAAATCTTAAAAAAAAGTTCATGGAAACTACATAAATTTGGTTTGTAATTTGTCCCTGAATGATAACTTCGTAGCCTTCAGACTGATCTTGACTAGTAAACAAGCTGCTAAGGTATATATTTTCTTTTGTGAGTCGAGGAAGGAATTATTTCAAAATTTCAAAGTACCTAAAAAATCGGCATCAAGAGAAATCCATTATAGAAATATTCAAGTTCTAGTTAAAATCCACAAGCCAATCCATTTTTTAAAAAGAGCAGACTATATCTTATCATTTAGAAATGATATATATTTTAGTTATTTATCTTTATTGTTCAATCTATCAGTTCTTCACTCGGAGTAAATCTGGAAATTATTGAATGCTGTTAACCATTTTCACTTTTCTCACTAAATATTAGACACTGTCTAATAGTAGATACTTTTGGTTCTACATGAGGGGATAACTAATAATGCTTCTTTATCACTTTCTATGACTATGTATTAACAATGAATAGCATGGATCTTACAAGGGAATTGTTTATAACTTTATATGTGAATTTCCTGAGTTATCAGATCTTACATGTCAAATTTAGTTGGTTTTTGCAAATTGAAGGGCAACCTGCACATGCTGGGGCAACTTAAGTGAAAGCATAGTATTTCATGTGGGATTTTCTTTGCTGGATGATGGAATTTTGTTTTTGAGTGTACGCACATTTGTGAATATATAAACAGACATGTCTCATCTTCCATGTTTATGTTGAAGATAGAATTCAAAGAGATTCATAAAATAAGAAAACAAAAGAAGCCAACAAGATAACCTATCCAACCAGGTCCTATTTGATCATGTATCATGGATTCTGATCTTATTAGGAATTTTTAATATTTTCTTAACATGGCATGATTTTAGTAGATGTTGCATCTTTTTTCATGCAGAAATAGGCAGTATCTAATTTGTAAAATGTAAAATAATAAGACAGGATGCAGAAAGACCCAAAAAATAAAAGGAAAACTGGAGGCTACAAAAGACAAAATGGTGCATGTATGGAAAGTGCAACAGTTATAGATGAAGTCTAGAGTCTATAAGGAATTTAAGTTCGTGATGGGTCCTTTGGCTAGAAGATAGAAGCTGGAAGATAGTGTTGTTTATATCTAGCTAGATCCTCCACATGAATAACTTGACAAAAGAAAGTTGCCATAGCCAGTGGGCTGTGCCGCCTGTTCATAATCTTTCCAGTTGGTGCATGTAGTGGGTGGAATTTGATGTGAGAGTTTAAATCACACAGAATTGTGGCAAGTGTTTAGAATACGAGTCTCATTTCAATGTCAGTGAGTTTTAGGATTGGCACTTACTGGGTACTGGACTAGTCTGACTGTATTGACCATAAACATAGAAATGGATCACAGGCAATTATTTTATAGTATACATCTGTAAGGTGTTGTGCTTGCTTGCAGTAGCAATATAGAAAATATTGTTTACTGTAGTCCACTAACGATCCTTGTCTATTTCATAAATATTGGCCATACTAGTAGGTGGAACCAATATTTCGAACCCTAGTGCTGATTTAACTCCAGAATGGATGTCCTTAGTTTTCTGGCCTGACTTTTCAAAAAGCACATCGAGTAAAAATTTGAAGTCCCATAGCAAGACAAGCGCATCATTGTGGGTAATGGTTGACTTGAGAATATTGGAATTTCTAAATTGAATTAGCCTATAGAACACTAATGCCCTTTCCAAAGGATGAGGGTGAATATGAAGACCCTTGTGGTCATCTGGGTAATTGTTTGCTTGAAAACTTCGAAGTATGTTTTGTTTATCATTGTTGCTGCTAACTGTTTTCAGGTAGGGGTTCTGCCGATGGATGAGTCAAAGGTTATATCAAAAGGGCGATTAGGTCCAGGAATGATGATAACTGTAGATCTACAGAGTGGTGAGGTGAGCACGCCTTTTTCTTTCCTCATTTCTTATAGCTAGAGTATGTTATAAAAGGAATTAATATCTTTTCATGATTATAGTTGAACACATGCAATATGATTTGCCATCATATGCCTATTTATTTGGGCAAGTCTATTCTGATTTAACATGAAAAACTGATATGTAATTAGAAACTGTATGTACATAGCTAGAACCGAGTTTCACTGAAATTTTGTGACTAGCTTTCAAATTGTAAGACTAGTGTCACACGGATCAACTTGTACTGATAAGTACCAGTTAATGGTCTCGGTATGATGTTGCTTGATTAGTATTCAATTTTGAGATTAGGTTACTTTAATCTGTCTAGTTGGTAACCAAGTTTAATTGTTTTAATAAGTGTTGTTAAGGAATGGAATATAAATGGATTTTTATTTGAAATGGCATGTCAAACAGAACAGTAATACAAACATTGGGTATCTATTTAGAAATTATTGGGAGCTTTGTATACATCATCATTTTCTTCACCATTGTCATGCCGTGTTGGTCTGAAGAACTATTTTGGAACATTTACATAGGTCTTATTTTTCTACAAAATTTGATGTGAGGCTATAGCATTAGTAATATTTGCACAATCAAATTACTTTTTATTTCTCAATTAGAGTTTTCTGTAGTCTTCTTTTACCTCTTCTATTTTCAACTTTAATGATTCACCTTGGCTACCTATAGAGTGTATTGGTTCCTTTCAAAATGTAGATATCATCTCAATATGTTTTTATATGAGTTGTTTCCTACCTATTCGTCAGGCACACCACAATTTCAATAAAATTTCCTGGTCTAAAGGGCACATGACAATCACATAAGATTTGAAAAGTTTCTCCCATTTCAACCATCCACTTTATCGTGAATGTTTCTTTTTTTTGAGTGGTATATTCAACTCTATCACTCTTATAGAAATCTCATGTCTATCCATGTTAACTAGTCCTTTGATTCTTTCTTATTAGTAAAAGTCTGTTTCATTATTATTCAGTTTTTATTATGTCCTGTTTAATCAATCTACCGGCGTGACATTGCTTGGATGCACTCCTAATTTCGACTCCAATTATTATTGCTAGAGCATACATGTTAAGTGACCATACCTTCAGTTGTAACCGCTAATTTTGAAAACCTAGGGCAATCAACCAACATTTTTTGCTGAAATAAGAGGTAACGAGGGTCATAGTAAAATACAATGTAAGAAATAAACAAATCTGAATGCATTTGAGGAATCCAATAGTCATGAGTACTAAGAACATTCCTCATATGAGTACTAAGAGCACTCCGACCATGATCTACTATTTTTTCTATCCAATCAGAGTGTGTTTGGATTTTGGTCCAGGTTGGGTTTCCTCGCACATTCCCACCAATGATCAAAGAAGTGGTACCAGGTGCCTGCTCTAACATGGGGATGTCTACTGAACAACCAGATATTTGAAACAGTTTTCCATCCAACACACTGCTTCCACCAAGTAATGTGCATACTGGAATACTCGTGAGGATTACTTGATGAGCCATGAACTATGTGCAATGTTGTCCATAGCCTCAGCCTTAGTCATCGGACATATTACTATGTGTTAATATGGATGCCAATCAACATTACGTTGGTTACTTAGTATGAGATAACAGCAGTAATCATTGTTTTCAACATTAATCACACAATTGATATCATCTAGTTATATGATTTCAACTATACAGTGATAATAATAATTTAAATTTGCATGTGTAAAACTAAACATCAGCAATATCTCTAGTATGCCAATGATGACGACTGAAGGATAAAAAAAGCTAAAAACATATAATACGATTGAAGAAAGCATCAGGAGTTTCAGAGGGAGGAGAGTGGTGCAAATCAAGTGGTGTTTGAAACAAGTTGCATGGATCTTTAAATATTAGAGGATGAGGGATAGGATCCTATGTCCAATTGCAGTACTTTCACTAGAATGGAAGCACATCTTTGATCCAAACATAATTTGTTGTCACTTATCACTCTCATTTGCACAGCTCAATGCAGTTCAGTTTGACAATAGGCCAACCCACAATATAAATGAATCATTTTTAATCACTTGAAAAGGGAAAATCTTACTATAGATATATCAAGTCCAAATTGATTGCCTCAGCATTTTCACCTGTCGTCAGCTAGCATCATTTAGCTTAGAAAAATTCATTAAAACTATGAATTTAAATTTTAGATCAAACTGAAGCTCAATTCATTTCAATTAGACCAGTCTAGTTAAATTCCAAGTCATACTAAATTCCCTATTTTTCTCATTTTTTTTTTTATTATGGGTGATAAAGTTTTGTGACCAAATAGTTGAATTGTGTCACATTTTAGCTTCTTCCAACTTTTAATTCATGTTTTTATTGCTATTCTTGTTTATTACTTTTTTTAGGTTTATGAGAATACTGAAGTTAAGAAGAGAGTTGCTTCAGCTCAGCCTTATGGTGACTGGTTACGTGAAAAAATGCGCAATATGAAACCAGGGAACTTCCTTTCTTCTGTTATCATGGATAATGAAACAACCTTGAGACATCAGCAGTAAGGATCTATCACCTTTTACCTAATTTTCTGTTATGTATGCACTTCATAATGTAAGTCTGGGAAGCGTTAATTATTGAAATGCGGGCTTAGTTTAACAAAATCAGAATGTTTGCTCTTTAAACTTTCGCCTTGTGTTGCAGCATTTCTGGCAACCACCCAACTTAGTTGTAGTAACTTGACATTGCCTCTCAGCTGCATATTTTATATTCGTCAAGATGGTTGTCCTTGATGATTTCCAAGGTTTTCCATGTATAAATTACAGATTGTGGAATTATTTTTATTGTGATTTGTGCAAGGTTTAAAATATTTTTCTGGCTCAAAGTTTCAATCATTGACTGAAATATTATAGGTTTAATACCTTGTCATGCCAACACTTAGCACACTTGCATTCTTCAAAGTGTACTGAGATCAACTTAAAGGTGCTGCAAGACTATATTCTTTCCACTTAACTTGTTTTCCTCCAAATATAACCTTATCACAATTAAAAAGTCTATTTAATTAAAATTTTAGAGCATCAAGTGCAAACATATAATAAGCATTTTGACTATTGATATTACCGTATTAATAACTACATGAGTATTGTGTATTGGATGAGAGCATAAGCTTTTTAAAATCCTAGAGATCAATCATAATTTTTTGAGATTTAGATGAGATAATGCTCTTAGAACATTTGATATTAAAATTGGTTTCTCGGCATGTCTATAAATATATCCTGGTTAATTAGTGGTAATGAGACTTGAACTAACACAATTAAAACTAAATATAGACTCATACAAAATTTGAACTCATCTCAATTTCTTCTAATTTTAGCATCACTCCTTTGTTGCTATTAGTGCTTCTCCTCTCCCCCGGCCCCTTTCCTGTTCTTTTTAGTGTACCTAGATCATGTTTGTTAGAATTCCATTATGGTTGGTATGATGGTTTCACTTGTAGCGTTGGACCAGTATACATGGTAATATGGTAAAACATTTTCACTGTTAACATTATAACATAATTAAACCAAAACACTGAACATTTATTGAAACAAATTGTTGAAGCCAGAGCGCTTCATGCCCTTAGTACCACATGATCTGGCATTTTGGTAAATGCATGGTTTTAAATGTCATTTGATGTCAATAAGCATGACTGAAGTGATGTTAATACTAAGACGTGTAAATGCACCTGTGCTACTCATGTTGACATGATTTTCATCGCTTGCAACCAAGACAAGACACGTCTGAACCTGTTTCACAGCAGGTTTTTTATGGTGCTTACCAAGAATGTGCTTTCTTGGTTAGTATAGTTTGGAAATAGCTGTTACTGCACCCATAACTCATCTTTGATTTGATTCCTTCTGGTGATCCAAGGTTGGAGTACTAGAAGGAGAGTGGATGAGAAGAGAGAGTGGGGAAGAGACAATAAGATTCTACTCATGATTCATGCCTCAATTTCATCTACTGGTCATGAAAAATTGAAGTGGAAGGGACAAGGAGATGCACCAATCAGAGCACTCTTGTTGCAAAGAAATTGAGATGAATCTCCTTCAGTTTTAATTGAGACAATTGAAGTCTTCCTATATCCTATGTTTTAGGACCATTATTTAATATGAATCTACATATATTGAGAAATGAATTCCTATATCCTGTCTTAGGACCATTATTTAATATGAACCTTAGAAATTATCAAATTAATCCTACTAGGTTACTACAAGAACTAATCCTCCCATCCAATACTCAATACTCATTTTGGTTTTAGGAAGCTATAATCATTACTCAAAATGCTTTTATATTTTTGATAATTTATTGCTTCAGAATAATCCAATTAATTTTATAATTAGTATAGGCTTAGAGGTATAAGTGATGAGGATTATAGGGTTAAAATTGAGTTGATCACAGAATACTTTGAAGTGTATCGAGAGTCATCTCAGCACTGTATTGAAGTTGTTTGCAGTTGAAAGACTAAGGGCATGTTTGGTTCAGGGATATCACTGATAACCAAGGTTATCCGCTCACGGTAAGCTAGGATGCCCGTGTTTGGTATGAGGTTTTTCTAGATTTCAAAGTTTTTCTCGATTTCGAAACGTTAGCAAACATCATCAATCTCGGCATCGAACCTGGAATAAGAAAACCATGGGTCACCCAAGGTTTTTCTCGATTTCCGAGGTTATGCAATTTTTTTTTTCCGAAGTTACCCTCGGAAGGATCAGAGCCGTCGAGCGAGCTGTGCGGTGCTGGATCGGCAACAGGATGGTGCGGAGATGGCAACAAGCAGATCGCCGTGAAGCTTCATGTGGCGTGCGGAGGAGCGGTGGCCGGAGGTGGCAGCGACAGGAGGGAGCAGTGGGCGGTGCTGGATCAGCAACGGGGTGGTGTGGAGGTGGCAACATGCAGCGGCAGCAGCGGAACATTCCTTCACGTGTGCAGATTGCCGCGAAGCTTCCTGTGGTGGCCGGAGGTGGCAGCAGGCAGCGGCTGCAGCGCAACATTCCTTTACGCGTGCAGATTGCCGTGAAGCTTCCTGTGGTGGCCAGAGGTGGCAGCAGCTACACTGGGCTGTGGAGGTGGCAGCAGCGGCACTGGGTGGCGGAGGTGGCAGCAGCGTGCAGCGGTGGGCAGCGGCGGTAGCGCAGTGGCAGGCGTCAAGATGTGTCAGGCGGTGGGCGGCGGCAGCGGAGGAAATATGACGATGTTTTTTTTTTTTTTTTTAACTTAGGTATTTGATTAAAACTTTGGCTAATTAAATCAATCAACTCCTAGCTATAGTTGGAATAAATTAAATAGACAATCTAAATCCCAATAAAATTATCTAAAAAATTCTAAAATAATAAAAAAAATTATCCAATTTTATTTATTTATATATATCACTATTAATAATAGTATTATCATTATTAAACCAAGGATAATAAGGTAAAGTTATGTTTTATTCCTATAACCAAGGTTATGTGATTGCTAGCCAAGGTTATGTATGATAATTTAAACCAAACGCACCCTTAAAGTTTAGCATGAAACAGTTTTTTAAACTGTGAAATGATGTGTAATAAATTCAAATGAGGATGAATAGCTCCATTGTGAAATCAAATTGGATAAGGATAAATTTGTTAAGATTGGATGGTTAGCATAGATTTTGTTAAACTAGTAACATTTTGTAACCGACTGTACTAGTTAATAACTACCTTATGTAGATTATAACGTATGTGAGATCCATGATATCAAATGTGTTTTATAATCTCGTTCCACACTGAGATATGGGTGCTAACAAGATGGCTCCTGTACCTATTGATTTACCTCAAAGCTGTGTTGGTTCCAGTCATTTATCAGAATGGTTTTCTCCCCGCTTTGAGCAGTATTGAATGATATTTTAAACTATGGTACCAAGTTATTAAAAATCCATTTTCTTGCACAGCAGTTTTTTTTTTTAATTCTTAATTTTGAATTTTGAATATTTTCATCTTTTATTCTAATATAAATATTTCCATAGGAAATTATGGATCTATGCTATAATTCTGATATATGATGATTATGGTAAGAGATGTTTTATTTGTTTTTTTTTCAAAATGTTGTTCCTTGCTTTCTGTTTGGATCAGGGCATTTGGCTATTCAAGTGAAGATGTCCAAATGGTCATTGAAACAATGGCTTCACAAGGAAAGGAGCCAACATTTTGCATGGGAGATGACATTCCATTGGCAGTATTATCTCGGAAGCCACATATGCTTTTTGACTACTTCAAACAACGCTTTGCTCAGGTTGGTTGGTCTAAGTTGTAAGTTTGGTGTAAATGTAATGTGATTATCTTTCTTATTTGGGAAATTAGTTATAAAGTAGCAAGTTATTCATGCATCTCCAACATGGCATTTTATGATTTGTTTATTACATATTTCTATTAAGTGATCACATACCTTTAACTTGATAAATATTTAAAATCTTTTGAAATTTTATTTATTGAAAACTGAATTATTTATCCCTTTAAATCATTTTAAAAACCCAAAATTGACATCACAAATCAATTTCATTCATTTTTGATCCTTTTAGATCATATATATTGTTATGGTTAAACATTTTGTTTCGTGAGATTTATGTTATTTTCAGAGATATTATATTGAGGTATTAGATTCTAGATACTGCATTATACTCATTTCTTAGAAAAATTTAATATCGTTCAATATCATCAATTTCTCTTAGAGAAGTTGCTTTATATTTATACTGATAGATCCCTTGTCTTATCTTTTTCTTGGAAGTATGCAAATTGAGATAAGGCCCTCTCTCACAGAGTCACAGTCAACTTCTCTTCGCACTAAAATAGTTAGAAAATTATTGTGAGATCCAAGTTGAGTCCTTTTGGAGAGTTGTGGACCAATAAAAGGGATTTGTAAATGTCAAGAGATCAAGGCAACTGATTTATTAATTTTCTAGGATCAACTAGGGGTGTAAACGAATTGAATCGAGCCGAATATGCAGAAAAATCTAAGGCTCGAATTCAGCTCAAAATAGGTATATTCGAGTTCAAGCTCGATTCGAAGTTTGAAAAATTCAAATTTTTGGTTCGAGTTCGGTTCGAATTAGGGCTCAGGTTCGAGTTCGGCTCGAAAGATTTGAATATGTTCGCGAACTATTCGAATTATTGCTTGAAAATAGGTACTCAAAAGACTCAAAATTTATTTATTTAATATATATTTAACTTATATTAAAAAAATATTAAGGCTTGTGAATTATTGAACAATATAATTTGGGCTCGAGTTCGGCTCGAAAAAAAGTTCGAACATGTTCGAGTTCGGCTCCAATTCGATAAATTCGAATATGAATCAAATATTTTTTGAGCGGGCTCAAAAAGCTCGCAAGCGGGCTCGATTCGTTTGCACCCCTAGGATCAACTGTTGACCAAATACTAAATAATTTGCTGATGTAATCCTATGAACCCCTTAATTTCTCCACAATCTACATATGAGCCTAAAATTAAGTGCCATAAGCTATGTGCTTCAACTCAGGCTGCTTCAGCTTATGCATTTCATATCTAGGTATAGGTTCTATTTGGTGCTTTTGTATTAGTTTTAGCCAGTGTCAAATGAATTATTATGTTTAATAAGAAATTAGAAATTTCTGCAGAAAATTCAGACTAATGAGACTGTGAGTCTTCTCATTCATGTTCTTCTGTTTTACACATTCGTAAATTTTGAGCTACGTAATGCTCATATTGCTGAATTTTGAGATGGATGACATTTGATCCTTGGTTACTAAATTACTTATGTTTCCAAGTAGACATTTATTCAAATTTAATTAAGCCTGCAAACAATCCTTTTTAATGAACATTTTATATTAGGAATTTCAGCATACAACAACAACTACCAAGCCTTTTCCCACTAGGTGGGGTCGGCTGTATGAATCCTTTTACGCCATTGAGCCCTATCTCCTATTATATCATCAGCTATATTTAAATAAATTTTATCTTGTTTTATTGTTGCTAACCAAGTCTTTTTTGGTCGTCCTCTTCCTCGTTTGATATGCATGTTTATCAGAGTTTCACATCGCTTAACTGGAGCATTTATTGGTCTTCTAAGTACATGTCCGTACCATCTTAAACGTGTCTCTCAGAGTTTGTCCTCAATAGATGCAACTCCAACTTTCTCTCTAATGTTCTCATTCCTTATTTTGTCCATCTTCGTATGCTCACACATCCACCTTAATATCCTCATCTCTGCAACTCTCATCTTATGCTCATGTGCTCGAGTCATAGCCCTCTGTGTAGAGTGTAAACATTCATCTTGAAGTTCCATCCACTGCATGTTATCTAAACATGATTAGATCCTAGATTATGCTTAACATTCGTTTTTTCTTCAACACCTAAAATATATTAGGCACTCTCACAAACAAGCTTTGTAAACTGTTTTATGCCATGTAAAATGGTGACTATCCTTCTACATTAATTTAGTCTGTAGAATACTTGCATCATTCCCATTTTCCATATGTTGAATTTCTGTCATCTGAACTCCTATCAACACAAATTCAGATGATTGTTTTGTTTTGACTAGTTCAGTTTGATGTGTCCTCATCCCTGTTTTCTTCTTCATACATTGACTTCAAATTTATGTTGATTCAGTAGCTGTTTTTCCTTCTTTGTATGTTGCTGATCATGGTCGTCTCCACAGGTCACAAATCCTGCAATTGATCCACTTAGAGAAGGCCTAGTGATGTCTCTTGAGGTCAATCTTGGCAAGCGTAGAAACATTTTAGAAGTTGGTCCAGAAAATGCATCTCAGGTCTGTGTTATTGATTCATCTTTTGTAAACTTTGTAAGCTATTTGGAATTTATTAATACGTCTTTTCCAGGTTATTTTGTCAAATCCTGTTCTGAATGAAGGAGAACTTGATTCACTGATGAAGGACCCAAATTTAAATGCTCAAGTATTGTCCACATATTTTGATATTCGAAAAGGTTTGGATGGTTCAATGGAGAAAACATTGCAGAAGCTCTGTGAAGAAGCTGATGAAGCAGTTCGGGATGGTTGCCAACTTCTTGTTCTTTCTGACCGTTCAGAGGAGCTGGTGAGTATTTGGCTACTGCATCTTTCTTCTTTGTTAACATAAGTCTTAGGTTATTACATTAATTCTTTCAATAAACAAGCATGAAATAAAATGTTTTATTGTATCTTATTGTTTCAATATCTAAAGGTGTTCTATATCTTTGATCTCATGTGTTCCTAATCATACCACAATGAAATGGATAAGTACATAAATAAATTTGCCAAACCATTCTCTTGGAGATTGTTTCAATCTATAAAAGACTTCTTTAATTTGCACACAACAGGAGCAACAAACTTAGGTTACTCCATGTGACCTCCACCTCCAGATTACCATAGAAGAAAACATACTCGATACTTAATTGATGTAGAGTCCACTAAAAGATGTAGAGTCCACTAAATTACAACTGCTATTGTAAGGAAGAAGCAAACTAATGCAAGCTTAGTCACTAGTGGCAATGTGGTCCATCCCATATGCTTTTTCCTTCACCATTTATTGAGCTTCAAATTTGTCAATAGAGCCATCAAAAGATATCTTAATAGTAACACAACCATTTGAAGCCAATAGTAGACTTACCAAAGGAAGGAGTGCCAAGGTTCTTGTATTCTTAGAATGTAATGTAGTCATCTGATTGTTATTGTCTGTCTTGACTTTGAATAAATAGAACTTCTGGGATAATCTGAGGAGTCATTACAGAATCTAAAGCAGAGATAAAAGAATACTGTGGAGACGAGCAAGCATAAAATATGTAACGATAAAGAGGATGTATAATTGTTGCACTTTCAGCTACTCTTTGGGAAATACGAAGGTCATTGTCTGAGGTAGTATCCAGATCCAAAGAAGTTTATGGTTGGGCAGTGGAGTCTGCCAAAGCAGCTACAACTTGCTCAGTACGTGGTTGTCTGATGTTTGTCTATACTAGTTGAGTCTCTGGTATCATTTGCTCTTTAGTAAAGGATGGTTGAATAGATGAAGCACACATAAAAGAAGATGGTGGAATATACTAAGTAGTAGGCATAAGAAACATCTGAGCTTGTTTCATGTATGGTAGGAGGGATGAAGTATATTAGCAGAAACAAGAGCTGGATGTTAACTTATGACGATAACAAAAATAGTCTTTCCCATATTTAGAACACCCAAGAAAATACACAATAAATTGGGGTGAAATAACATCATCCCAAAATTGCAAGCGAACCAAGCAACAAGGTTCTTGCTGTCTCAATTGAATGCCCACTCTTCCTTTTTACATTACCATCCTATTATGCGTATGGAAATTAGATGACTGATGAAGAATACCCTAACTAGAGAAGAAAGATTGAAAGACACTTAAGAAGTATTCTTTAGCATTGTCATTTCTAAGTACAATAGTAGGGATTCCAAATTAAAGACAATGGGGAAAGCTTCAAAACTTTCTTCTTTTTCAAAAAAGTCATGCATGACTAATCAACAACGAAGGTTCTTTTCTAAGTACAATAGTAGGGATTCCAAATTAAAGACAATGGGGAAAGCTTCAAAACTTTCTTCTTTTTCAAAAAAGTCATGCATGACTAATCAACAACGAAGGTTCTAAAGTACTTAAAAAGCAAGTTTTGAAGGGATGGCTAGGGTCCCAATTATCAATATGGACTAAAGAAAAAGGTGCAAAAGTATGGTCATGGACATCGTAGAAGTGACAATCAGACATGCTCTCCTAAATGACACTGCACACATTCAAGAACATGTTTGATTGAGCAAGTTAAGAACTGTCTTTTGGAACTTTTTTTACAGACATAGATGCCTCAGACAACTGTGGGTTTGAAGTGGAGAAATATTGGTCACTAGACTAGATGTATGTATAGTCATTGTCAGTTTATATATTTCTTCAAATTCGTGAATCTTGAATGTTTACAAGTCAACATTAAAGGTTACTGAGAATTTAGCAACTCAGTAAGTTTTTCCTTACAGTACATTTGGAGGAAATTTAGGCAATTGAGAACTGATGAAAGTGGTATAGATGCTGTAGGATCTGAGCAACACCCTTGACAGATGAGAGGGGCCTATCTACTAGAGTGACATGAATAGGATGAGATGTTGGTGTAAGGCCGGACAAGAGAGACAACTCTTGAATTTGTCATCCAAGTGTTGGACTTAGATACATGTGTCATACAAGAACTAGAGACATTGTCTTCATGGACTAAAAATGTCAAGAGAGTGAGATTATGCACTCTGAAATGCACCACTGAAGGTGATTATACTTCTCAGTTGGTATATCAATAGTAGAGAGCTGCCATGAATATCTTCTTGACTGTAGTTATTATTCTTGACACAAATTGAATACACAGCACTCACACTACTAATATTTTTCTTGTTTTTGCTTTTGGGTGAGGTTAACTCCACCTATGATGAATAAACTCCGCGATGGCCGGCCCTAAGCCTGGATAAAAGAAGAGAGTTGCGTTATTTTGTCGGTCAATGTCAAACAAAGGCAAATGTTTTGTCTGGATCCATCCAACTGTTATTTGTTGTGCGAGGTTCAAATTGGTTTGGGTGCACCATCCTCTCCTACTCTTAACCGAACCTTCCACATGCAATTCTAACAGAAAATTCTGCCATACCCTTGTTCACACACATTAAATAAATAATACCATCAGTGTGAAAATATGGATGATAGATGTGAAAATCTCATTATCAATTACTTTGATACATAGATCAATAAGAGCTAAAATTGACAGTTTAGTTGGGTTGGAATGTTTACTGATAGACTACTACCTGATTTACTAGAAAAGAGCAGCACAAACAAATTACCATCAAGAATATTACCAACTCACAACATGCATATTAACTCATTTCATTTCATCCCATGTTTAGAAGGTCTATGACAATTTAGGATCATGATGAAAGCACAAGTTAAATCTACAAGTGCCTAGGACCGAATTGTATGACATGACAAAACTTGATAGTTGAAGTTCCTTATTCTTAACGGTCAATTAGATCCAAACTTATTCTTTAACTTTTAGCTGATAGGAATATTTGGACTTGTATGTCATGACAATCACTAACAAGCACAATTTGCCTAAATGAAGCTTGTTGGAGCCCCTTTGAAATTCTAGCAAAGTGTCCAATTCAACTTAGAGTGATTATTTGAGCCACATGTTGAAAATGACATGATCTTTGGATTGAAATAAAACTTGTTCCCTTGTGATTTAAGGATTAATTGTACATCGTGGATAAAATTTTAAAGACTGGTCATTACTGTCAGAAAATATAGATGCTAGTTTGTGCAATCTACAAATGCATTGTGAGGGTAAGAACCTGCACTTAATCATATTGGTTAATGTTCATATATATAGAATCAAATGTTTCAAGTTGTTTGCATTTGATTCACTGAAGATGTCTATGGTAAGGTGGTATAGATGGAACAAAATATTTCCAGGTTCTCTACATTCAAGTGCACATTCCCTAAGAATGAAAATACACTACCATAGTTTCAAATGTGGTAGACAAATCGACACCGCTGCTCCTGTATTCTTTGTCTAATTAGATGCGAACTCCCATGTTGTCACATAGAATTTAAATAAGTACAGAAATTGCTAACTTTATCCCAACTGAAGGCCATGACATTTGATGTTTTTATTGTCGCAATAAGTGTCTAGTCTTAAAATGTCAACATCGAGTATTAGGCTTGTAGCCATTGAACTCAAACATAGAGATTCTGAGAATCCATATGGCAAACAAGTGGTTAAACCTTTAAACGAACCACTAGAAGAGGGGGAAGATAAACAAGAAATAATGAGACTTCATGTGGTATGTATTTCATCTACACCGACACTAGATAATATGTGTATGTGTGTGCGCACACATGCATGTGTGCATGTTTGTGTGTGTATTATTGAAAAAATAGGTATAAAAATCCATAAGCACTCACATTTTGGTGAAGGCGGTTTTTGAACCCAAGACCTTTGACAATAAACCCTCACCATTCTTGGTAGTTGGCACCCTCAACAGTAGATGATATATGGAAACACAATAATGTTTCTGATAGATTGTGAGGCATAGATATAAAATATGCAAGATTGTCTTAGATTGTGGAAATTGTTTGAATGTAATCCCCCCAACACAAGAAATAACTCCCATTTAAGTCTCTCTTACCCATATAAAGATGCTGGTGCAAATCTCTTCAAACCTCTTTATTAGTCAAAGAGGTGTTTAATCCCCTCCAAATCTGAGACCACAGCATAAATGTAGTTTATTTTGTGTCTAACACAGCATTCTGAAACTGATATTTGCCATTAACCTTTCCTTTTTCTTTTCCTTATAATTTTGAATAGATACCTACTCGTCCTGCCATTCCTATACTGTTAGCTGTTGGTGCTGTCCACCAACATCTGATTCAAAATGGGTTGAGGATGTCCGCTTCAATTGTTGCTGATACTGCACAATGTTTCAGCACCCATCATTTTGCATGTCTAGTTGGATATGGAGCAAGGTATGATTCATCTTGTTAGTCATGCATATGTTCTTGTGTAAAACTTCATACTTACAATCTGTTCTGCTATCCAGATTGTTCAGTTTCTTAAGTTATTTCAATGAGGCTTGCATTCTTTTATTTTATACCACTTGAAGTCTGTGAGCTAGAAATCAATGGACATCATGATGAATATCCATATGTGATCCAATTACATGCTGCCCTACTGTATCTTCCCCTTTGGCCAGTCATATCAACATGTCAGGGTGCGCCAATCTGAGGATTTGCTAGCTGTTGATTGTTTTAAGCATGGAGCCACTATTATCATTATAAACCATAGGTTTTTGGATCCATTCATTGACTACTATATTGATAATTGGACTCGATCAGAATCTTGTGATTGTATTTCCTACTGCCTGCAGTTTGGTAATCTTTGATGGACTCTCACTACTTGTTGATCATTGATTCTAATTTTTTTTACTCCTAAGCATAATTTTCAGTCAATACAATACAAATTTTAGTAAGAAGTGGGGCATGTGCGAGTGTCTCTATTGTTCAATGCATCATATACAACAATTTTCACATTGAAGTTGCACAAGTCTGATGGGAGTAATATTATATGACTAACAACGCTCTCTTTTTTTCAACTAAGCCTATCACTTCTCCCATATGATGCTGCGGAACCAAACCATTTAGTGTTTTACTATTTGATACTCCTTTATATTGGAATGAGTTAAAAATGTTTTGACGTTTTCTTGTGGGGGATAAAGAAATATAATTTAGCTTTTAAGGTTTATCCTTTGTAGTAATCATATGTCTCAGATAATGATGATAACTTGGGGTATCAACATGATGATCTCTCAAGGTGGGTTTGTATTATTGAACCATAGCAATTTTGTAGCTTGCTATACTGTTGAAAAGATCTGGGATGATGTGATTAAAAATAAAAAATCTATTAATTAAGTTGTGATGTACTGTTATTGTGTCCTACCATCATCATCAAGTTTGTCGTAACTATTTAATGTCTGCTAAATAAACCTTATCTCTCCATTGAGCACTATGCATGGCTATATTGTTAGAAAATTTCAAATTCTAGGTTGTAGCAACAGAAGTTGTACCAACTATATCATTTTTCATTGTTGTCTCATAAAGTTGTAAATTCTGGGTATCAAGTTGATACCATTAAAAATGTGCTTCTCAGTGCGATATGCCCCTATTTGGCACTAGAGACGTGTCGCCAATGGAGACTCAGTACCAAAGTTGTTAACTTGATGCGAACTGGAAAGATGCCTACAGTGACAATAGAGCAAGCACAAAGGAATTTCTGCAAGGTACACATTTATTGCAGCTAGCATACTTATTGGGGTAGTGTAAGTTTCATTTTGGACCACATTTAGCTTGGTCAATGGATATAATACGTCTGTGAATTCTCAAGTATCTTTCTTTAAGAATTCTGATTATAGCATTTGAAGCAGGTATTGAAATTTGCAAGTTTACATGTTAATTCGAATGATACATTTACACTCAGGTATATCTATGGCTTGTAATCAAGTTGGTCAAAACTTCCATAAAGCTTAAACTCGTCATATCCTGTATATAATGTTGTCAAGACAACTCGATATTCACAAGTTTCAAAATCCTTGAATACCTAGACATTGCAAACCTCAAATAACTTTGGGCTGCTCATCTTGGAATATGAAATATAAACAATAGTTAAATGTTACTACAAGTTCTGCATCAAATTATTTCAATGTTACGTAGTTGGGTGAGTGCTCACCCTAACGTCTGAACTATTATTAAAAGGCTATATCGGTATCAGTATCTTGATTGCGCTTATTGGAGAACTAATTATTGTCTTGTTACATTCATCTAGGGTAAACCTACAGTGCACGTACACACGTAACCTTGATCTGCACAATTACTGCCTGTGTCTCGATCAAGTGCCGCAACACGTCTCGGAAATCTAGCATAACGAATTCGGTCCTAGACCGGAACGATGTGATTTCGGTATTGTATCGTGCCGTGCCGATATAATTTCGGTATTTTTTAAATATAAAATATATTAATTAAAAACTAAAATATTTAACATAAATATTTAAAAAATAAACAAGATAAAAAATAATTTTTTTTAAAAAAAGGAAAAGATATGAAAATAGATAAATAAATAAATAAAAATTTTATTATAATTTTTAAATTGAAATAAATGAAATATAAAATTAATTAGATAATTTTATTAGGGTTTAATAAAGTCTCTTTAGATTATCTCTATCATAGTTAGGAGTTGATTAAAATAATTAACCTAAGTTTAATTAAAAAAATTTGAAATCGTCGAGCGGAACGAGACGTTTCGCCCGTTTCGACCATTTCGGCACGACACTTTAAACCATGAGTATGTTTAATATTTCACTCTAGAACCAGGCCTAGTTGACTTGTTGGAACA
The DNA here is from genome assembly GCF_018446385.1 of Zingiber officinale. NCBI lineage: Eukaryota > Viridiplantae > Streptophyta > Magnoliopsida > Zingiberales > Zingiberaceae > Zingiber > Zingiber officinale. The sequence continues at coordinate 22,860,337 of NC_055990.1, forward strand.
AAATGTTTTTGGTGCTGATCAATGTCCCTTGTGTCAGTACTGTCAATCAACACTTATTATAAGAATATGATTATGGAGTACTGGAGAAGGGACAAGAATAAGAGTAAGAGGAAAAGGAAAGACAAATAAGAAGATTAGGAAGACTTAGCTGCTACTTAAACAATACACAAACCAGACGCAAACTTCCTGATGCCCTCAAAAAATCTTACGTTTATAAAAACAAATTGATACAATTTAATAAATAGGCATGTAAAATTCAATTTGACATTTTATTCTTTTTAGCTAACTCAGTATTAGTTTTCACGGCCTTTAAAAGACCAGATTATCGTGAGTCTTATAAAAGAGGCTCCTTTTAATAAATATTTTAGCACTACAATACTCTTCTCTCTTGCATGAGATCATAGATCAAGGCACTCAGCTGTGTGAGCTGACTAAGACTAGCAATACTAGGATTCGACAAAACCCTTTCCTGTACCCATTTTGGAATGACACAGCATGGGGGCAATTGAGAAAAATGAGCCTGTTGGTTTCATCAGATGAATTGAGCAGATGAACAATGGAAGTGAGGGATGGAAGTAAACAAGGAAGAGAAAAAATGTGTAAGAAGAAAAGGGGAAGTAGTGAAGGCGTTACTCTTGTTTCCATATCTCCAAGGAAGAAGATTCTGGTGATTGCTGCTTGAACTTAAGAATGTGAGGGGATTTGGTGGAGATCTTTTTCTCATAAAAGAAGGGGAGAACATCTACTGCTCGGAGATGCCAAAGATGGCTAGCTCTCATAGAAAGTAATTAGAAGAGGAGAGTTTGCGAGGGGAGGAATTGCAATATTGATAAAAGAATGAGACAAGATCTCGAGTAAAAGCATACTTCTAAGGCAAGGCTGTGAGGACCGAGATCCAACCTAGGAATAGATCCGAGTGTAGGTTTGAATGATTCTAAATTTTTTTGTTAAAACATTTTTGAAGCATGGTCGACAAGTTAAGACATGTATTATTAGCTTTGGATATATAATATTAATATGAAAATTTTAAACAGTTGATTCTAATAGATGAAGTATTATTAAAATTATTGGTATCTATGTGTATTCAAAATACAATATAATTCTTAAGGTGTTCCATCTTTATATAGCAAGTCGCAGCTTCTATAAGAAAATTTATAATTAAAATTGATGTCAATGCCAATAGTTAAAACATATTCTTTGGATATATAATATTAAATGAAAATTTTAAACAGTTCATTCTAATAGATGAAGTATAATTAAAATTATTGATATACTATGTGTATTCAAAATACAATATAATTCTTAAGGTGGTCTATCTTTATATAGCAAGTAGCAGCTTCTATAAGATAATTTATTATTAAAATTGACGGCAATACCAATAGTTAAAAGTTAAAAAATATTCTAGTCTAGGTAGTGGGGTCTGAGATCCTACCTAGGAACAATTAGGACATGTTGGATCAGGAATGTAACATCCTAACCCAATTGAAATCTTATTTTGGTTTTGGAATCTAGATATTGTCTTATGGAATACTATACTTAGATATCTAAAACTATTACTTTGTATGAATTTCATGGCCATCCATTTGAAATTATTTTCTCAAATCTTTTCTTATTACATGTTTCATATATTCAATATTATTTCTACATGAAACCAGTTTTGAGGAATATGATGCTAAATTTGATTGTTAACTAGTTATCCTTAATATGGAAGCTTTTAGAAGGGGTCAAAGTACATTTTTTTTTTACTTTGTTGATATTCCTCATTTAATATGCACTGCAATTTATCATTCAATTTTAGATTATGTTGTCTATAACTATGGAGTCTTATAAATTGAGAGATTTCATTTGGTACTTTTCCATCTCTTTTTGGGCTAATTGTAATGGTTATCAATTCCAAAATTTCCCAGGCTGTTCAATCTGGACTTCTCAAAATATTGTCAAAGATGGGAATCTCATTGCTCTCTAGGTATGTGCAAAAGAAGATGATGCATGAAAAATATAGATTGGAATCTGAAATGGAAATGTTATATAATGATCTTTTCTTACCCAATTGTCTTTGGTTGGTTCCTCTCAAACCAGTTATTGTGGGGCACAGATATTTGAGATATATGGACTTGATCAGGACGTTGTTGATGTTGCATTTTGTGGAAGTGTGTCAAAGATAGGCGGATTAACTCTTGATGAGGTAAGACACTTCAAAGAAGGCATCTCTATATCTGTTTATGTTAAACAAGTATCAAGTGTCTCTCTCTTAGACATCTTTTCACCAATACTATTTTCATGGAAAGGTTAAAATGTTCTCATGAAAACAGTGAAGTGTCCGGAAAATCACAGAAATTTAGATATGGTAGCTTGGTCTGTCTTGGCAGATAGAAATAATGAGATAGTATACAAGAAGGCTATGAAATGATGATTGTTTGCTTGGTGTATATGTCAATTCCAGTGATGGGTGAAAGATAATTTGGTTAGCATTTTGACATGTAATTTTACCTTGAATAACTATGCACTTCAAATTTTTTAGCACATCAGACTTGATGGCTTCCTTGTTCATTATTCTAGTATAGCCTTTTGAACTGACGCAATTTTGTTAACATGGATAGCAAAATACACCCTCCAGTCAACTCTGACTTTATGCAGTATGAATACATTATTATAGGATGAATATATGATCATAATAATCATGTTGATGAGTATAGTTTTAGTTCTATGTAGAATATTTGTTGGATATGTTGGTAGATTCCACGTTTGTGTTAGTGTCAATGTAATTATTATCTTTTGATCATAATCAGTGTTGAGAGAAAAATTAGGATTTCTCCTTCCCAAGAACCTTATGTAGTTATCCCTACTTTTATATTATTGATGGTGGTATTATAAATAATTCTTAACTCTTACGTATCTGTGCTACTCCTTTACTACAGAGAGTACTAGTTACAAATATATCCAATTGATGTCCATGGAATGAACACATGGAGAGAAAATAGATCCAACTTGAAATTTCTACTGAATGGTGCACGTAGAGAGAGGACTTATTTGGTTTGAGGTCCACAAAATGAAATTCACAGAGACATGAGGATCAATTTGACTTCATGTGTGAGGAATTTTGCACACGGAGGGAAGAAGATTGATCCAACTTGAGATCTCCATGGAATGGTGCACAAGAAGAGTTGGGAGATCCATGGAATGATGCACGTAAAGAGCGAGAAGCGAACGTTGGCTTGGGATCTGTCGAATGACATGCTGAGAAATGGAAACTAATCCAACTTGAGAGCTCCATGAAGTAATTCATGCACAGAGAAGGGAGATCTGTTGAATGATGCACACAAATAGAGAACACATGTCGACTTGAGATTGGAGGTAGAAAAATCGGGTGACAAAGATACATAGCCATTGGAAAATGAAATGATGATAAACGAAGCAATGATGTGGTGGAATTAGGTGATGAGCCTCGAGGTCATTTGGGACTCGCATGAAGGGTGAAGTGAGTCTAGGAGTCATTTGGTACTCATGCCAAGGATAACATTGTCTGAGAATCATGCAAAGGACCTTGCATGAAGGAGAAAGACATCGCGTGTTACACATGGAGGAGGTTGGGGAAGACATGCCATGTGTAGAGGTAGAGGGTTGGCATTAAGGGTTAAAATTTTGTATTGTGTCAGGCGAAATGGACAAAATTTGCCATTCTATTTACAACCTAGCACACACAGTGGGCTTCCGGGGGATTGTGGTGACCTTTACCAGGTCACGGAGGCATCGCGATCCTGTGGCGACCTCCGTAAGGTCGCGGAGGCTATCACTATTCCCCAACGACTTTCGCGGGGTCAATCCCGCAATTTTTTTTAAAAAAAACTATTTTGGTTTTTTTTTAATTTTTAAAAATTTATATATTTTTTAAAATTTAATTAATATATTTTATATTTAAAAAATATCAAAATCATATCGGCTCCGAAATGGGTCGATATTATAAACCATGGTTAGCGCCCACATAAAGATGCATTGCATGTGTGTGAAGGTTGGGGAAAACGTTTTGTGCATGGACACAAATTGTTGACACAAAAGATGCATCACAAAGGACACGGAAGATGCACTATGGTAGCCAATCGGGGAAGATGACTCGTGTTCATGGGAAGGGTTGTTATGCGAAAACTTGCTCATCTATGTTATATTATTCTTAATCCTTGTCTTATGTTCTCCAATCGAGAAGTTGAAACTTGCTGCATGGGTTACATGGTGGAGATAACCATAGCACAGAAGACGCTGTATAAATAATAACTTGTATCTAGTGCTTGATAGATTTTGATGCTTGAAAACATTCAGGTTAAAAGGCATAACAATCAACCATTTTGTATGTAATTGGGTGAAATTTTGGTTGATTGATTAAAGTTTTATAATATTTTTATGTCAACCATTTATTTCCTATTTTCCCATTCTAATTTACATTATATCCCTCCAGTAATAGTACATTTTCTAATCTGGTGGCATGCCCTTTGCACTTACTTGGTACCAATTGTTTTTTCCTTCTTTCACCCTCGAAATACTAATCTGTTTATTTGGCTCTAAATTTCCATCAGAAGGTTATTCTTAGTTTTTTAAGAATGTGCTGAGTTACATATCATGTGCATGCATTATGTGTGAGAATAATTGCAACCTCATTTATTCTGGAAGTTTTGTTTCATTCTCTATTTTGTTCCTCATTTCAAGGGAATATTTTTTTGCTTCCTCTGACGGTCTTCTTTTCCATTTTCAAAGTTAGCAAGAGAAACATTGTCCTTCTGGGTGAAAGCATTCTCAGAGGATACAGCTAAGAGACTAGAAAATTTCGGATTCATTCAATTCAGACCCGGAGGTATAATTATATTCTCTTAAATCTAGACACATAATACTTGGAAAAATGTGTAATACAATTACTGATAATTTGATGATTGGATTATTTGGCAAATTGTCTCCATTAGATAATCTGTCACCATATATTTGTGCATCAACAAACACACCTTCATATCTTTTATTCATCTGGTTGTCATTTGGCATGCCTCAGAAAATACATCTTTTATTGGCTTTCTAGTTTATTGTGGTTATTTTCTTGTATACTATTGAAAATGACTATTAATTCATTTAGGCTTCGTGGTTGTCATTTATTCTATACGAGCACTTTTGGATTTACTGAAAGATGGTCTTGGGCTGCTTCTCCTTTGTGATGTATATGCCGCTAAATCTTTTAAAGCTGAATGCTATCTTTGCATTTTTTCTTTTACTCATCCAACAATTGTTATGCAAGCATAATAGAGAGATTCTTTGTTGTTTGACATGCCAGCATATATTTGTCAACATTATAGAGAATCTAATCATTCAATCTACTGGCTGATGGTAAATGTATAATGATCATAACTGCTGATGTATATTCCTCTTGTTCAAAATCAGGTGAATACCATGGAAATAATCCAGAGATGTCGAAATTGCTACACAAAGCAGTTCGTCAAAAGAGTGAAAATGCATATTCTATTTACCAACAGCACCTTGCAAATCGTCCTGTCAATGTGAGTTTGAAATCTGCATTCATTTTTGATGCCTGTTTTATCTGTGACTTGAATCAAGAAGCTAATTGGAAAAACCAATAAGTACTTCCTAAGCATCGCTATTGAAAATTGGAACATACACCTATGCACTGCATGCTATACTGCATTTGTTGTTTCCTGAAATAAGATCAAATATTCAGGTGTACATGTCAAAATAACACTTGTTATCTTAATATCATTGTGGTATCATAGGTGGATTAATTGTGATTGGTGTTAATTAAATAGTTGTATCCATGGTTTATCTTCTGGTTCTGGCATTGATTCTAGATTAGGCTTGATGTGTGCATTGAGTAGTATACTGATATATGCCTTCCAAACACAATGGTTCATACTACATAGAAAACCTATATATATCTATTGTTTGAGAATTAAAACTGTGTATATAAAAACATGACATATTTGAAGCTTTATAAAGTTTACCGATCAACTCTTTCTGTGTGCGTCAATGATAATGACTTCACTTTCTTAGGTTCTCCGTGATCTTCTTGAGATTAAGGGTGATAGAGAGCCTATACCAATTGGACGAGTCGAATCTGCATCATCCATTGCTCAGCGTTTCTGCACTGGTGGAATGTCTCTCGGAGCTATTTCAAGGGAAACACATGAAGCAATTGCAATTGCAATGAATCGATTAGGAGGGAAGTCAAATTCTGGAGAAGGTGGTGAGGTCAGTTTATGGTGAAGAATCATTCTCCAATTTAATTTAATTTCATTTGAAGAAAATATTTTAATTAAATTATCAACTATTTTCCAGGATCCCATTCGATGGAGCCCTCTAACTGATGTCATTGATGGGTATTCTCCAACACTTCCTCATCTTAAGGGCCTTCAAAATGGAGATACTGCTACTAGTGCAATCAAACAGGTAAAAATATTTATATCCAACCTTCTTGACCTTTTAGTTATGATGATAAATCTCGATTTTTTTTTAAAAAAAAATATAAGATAGGGATTTTTGAGTCTTTGTTTTCAAAGCAGAATGTTTCTTGTATCATTTGAAGGAAATTTTACTGCCATTTTTAAATTCACTATTTTCTTATGGCATTTATATCAACCCATGCTTTGAAATTTCATGTCATGCTGGGCTGCATGATTGGAATTTCACTTAAATTTTATATTAATCAATGCAAATAATCTCTCGTTACTACTGTGTTGATCATGCTAATGAGCATCATGTCATACTGACATTGGACCTACTTTGTTACAATTTGTCATGTGTAAAGATGGAACTCATCTCTCATGTACTATCATAGTGATCATGCTAATGAGCATCATGTCATGTCGACATTTTGGACCCACTTTGTTACAATTTGTTATGCATAAAGATGAATTCCAATTATGCCTATTTGTAGCTTATTTCTCCAAAAATTCTAATTCAATCGAATATTTAATTGCTATAGTCATTTTCAAAAACTAGTGGGAGAAAGAAGATTATAAACATAAAATGTAAATTCATCTCAAGGCATTGAAGTTAAAAAAAAAAAAAAAAACTCAACTATCTAAATGATATAGTGCTATTAAAAGTATAAAATGCAAGTGAAAGGGGATTAATTGAGTAAAATTTATTTGAATTTATCCTACACACTTGAGCACATGTCAAAGCTTGTCGAGTATGAATATAACATAGTACAACAAAGATGTAGTTGTTTCTCTATTTTCTAGCTTTTTTTAGCAGATAAATTAAGTGAAAGAAAGTGTTTTAAAAATGTAAAATTCATTTAAATTTATCTCAGCATATGCTAGATGCTCGGCACAACACGGTACTAAAACCTTACAATTATGACTGATGACTGAAGCTCCAGAATGGAACTGCTATTTTAAACCTTGCATCTATCCACAAAATATATACAAATAGAAGGTTACTGAAGTGGTACATAAGAAAAAGAGATTATGATTTGCAAGTTCGCTTACTGATTGTTCTGCAACATGTTTCATGCTGTTTAATTATTTCCAATGTGTCATTTGCATGGTGGATTAAATATGGAAACACTTACAGGTTGCTTCAGGTAGATTTGGTGTCACTCCAACATTTCTGGTTAATGCCGACCAATTGGAAATTAAAATTGCACAAGGTGCTAAGCCTGGTGAGGGGGGGCAGTTGCCTGGGAAGAAAGTCAGTGCTTATATTGCTCGGTTAAGAAACTCTAAACCAGGAGTTCCACTGATTTCTCCACCTCCACACCATGACATTTATTCAATTGAGGATCTCGCTCAGTTAATTTATGATCTTCATCAGGTAAAATTTTGTTTCTAAAAGGAAATCAGTGTTAGACAAATTGTCTTTGGATTCTTTCATTTTATGCTTGACTTATGACTGCATACGGGGACATTTATATATTATCAGGTCAACCCTAGAGCCAAGGTATCTGTCAAACTTGTGGCAGAAGCTGGAATTGGCACTGTTGCTTCTGGTGTAGCTAAGGGCAACGCTGATATCATACAGGTATTTAATATTTACCAAAATGATAGTACCGCTGCATATCTTTTCTTCCAATACGGATTTTCCTGTGATGATTGAAAATCAGTATAACTTGCTCTAATAGGACTAAAATTATTTATTCGAATAGGAACTGTGATTGGTGCTGGTCCCGCCATTTTAGAACAATGATTAATATGTAATTTTTTTCAATAAGTTAATAAACTAAATTTTTTGTTCCCCAACTCTTATTTGTTGGCATTCTCATTAATCCTCGTATGCTGGAGAAGAGCGTTTGAAGCACATAACAACACTCTACCCCACCCCACTTGTATTTAGTTTACGTGCGCATTAGCATGTATTTGTCATTTTTTTGCTAATTTTTACATCTTTTATGAGTGTCAAAACCTTTGCTATTTTGTTGCAATTTTTTTACATCTTTTATTAGTTGCAAAACCTTTGTTATTTTCTCGATTTTTTTACCTCATTTGTTAGTGGCAAAACCTTTGTCATTTTCTAGCTATGTTTAACATCTTTTATTAGTAGCAAAACCTTCTATAGGTTCGAATGACAGACTAAAGAGGAATAGTCGGTGAATTGAAAATAATTGTGTTTTGTTGTTCATGTCAACGGTGTAAGCACGACAGGAATAAAAGATGTAAACACAATGCTAATTGTAAGAGTTTATGTAGTTTGAAATCCCCCCTCATACTCCACTGCCTAGCAATTCATTTAGCGACTCACTGTCAAAATAAGCATGATATAAAAAAGCAATGATACTTAACAAAGCTTGAAATCTTTGAAAGACATAGAGCCTTGATGATTCCTAAATTTTTTTAAAAGCCAAATAACTTTCAAATTGTATTTAAAAAAGCTCTAATGACTCTTTCCTCCATGCTTCCAGTTGACTGGGAACATCCCCAGTTGACTGATCATGCAAAAATAGTCATTATATAGCCAATAGTTAGTTAGGCAATTGACTAGAAAACTTGTTCAAATGAGTGCTCATGCATCTATTTGACTGGATCTAGAATAGTTTCGATCTCAAGCTGAAACAAAAGCATTATGTTCTATGGATAGAGAGTTTTTAGTCAACTTTCAAGTTGGCTAATCGACTATGGATGTTCTTTAGTAAACTGAATTTGCTTGGAGCCTGAACAAAAACTTTTGGTTCTCTGAATATAGAGTTTTGAATAGACTACTGAGTCAACTAAACACTCCATTCAATTGAGGTTACCTTCAGTCAAGTGAATTTGATCAGAGATTTCTATTTCAAATTGCTTATGCTTCATAAACGTATGCAACACTCAAGATTGAATTTAACTGCCTTTTACGACCCAGAACAAATTGTTCCATGATCGAAGAGTTTTTATAGTCACTGGATATCATCTCAAAAGCATAAACCCAAAATTACAATCTCTCTTACATAATCTCTCATAGCTCACATAGCTTTTACGTCTTCAACCTCACATTATCCCTCAATGATGTTGCCTAAATACTTGCTCTCTAGGTCTTCAACTGCTTCATTCTAGGACACTACTTCACTAGAAATTCTCGATCCCTTAGATACCATATCCCTTCTGTAATCACTCCAAGTTCACCTTGCTACATACCTTTGAGCCATCAATCACAAACCATCCATCTTTACTACGTCAAGTCAATCATAACAACTTGACTGTGTCAAGCTATGAACTTTGTGATCTCCATATGTACTCAATTAAGCCCCTATTTACTTAATTTGACCCTTTTCCAAACACATCAAAACAACTTGGTTGACTCGACCACTAAGGAGCATTGTTGCACCAAACCTTGCCTGCCTAATAAGAAATCAGAGATTTTGCTTTTACTTATCAGAATGCATATCGAGAGAACCACATTTCTTCCATGAGAGAACCACATTTCTTCCATGGTGACTTTAATCCAGTCCATTGAGACTCAAAGAAGATGGTCACTGTGTAGGGTTTGCTCATCTCTGAAATCCTCATGTTGGTGTTTGACCACGAGGTGTCTCTCCGCACCACATAGCATGTGATATACTCCTTATTTGAAGTGGGAGTGATAAGCTCAAACCCTTCCTAATAATGCAGCTATACAGATTCAAATTCCCAACCTTTAGCTGGAAGCCTTTTGGCTGCTCATTTTGTAAATTTGTGTCAGCTTTTAATTGTTGGATTCAGAGATTGAAATTGTTCTGTGCTGCACAACACACAACACAGAGGAAACATTCATTCCACTTACTGACCTATTCATCCTTTTGCTAACTGATGAGCATGAAGTTGCAAAGTGGAGGTCACCAAACAGAAGATGGAAGATAGGGGTTCTCTTTTTTCCATGGAGGCCCACATCTTGTCCGGCAGCTTTTTTTCTCTTCTCCATGGATCTATTGACCTACACTCTTCTTGTGGTGACCACAAAGTCACAGGATGAGGTCTTTTAGCAGAAATTGGATTACAATGATTTATCTCTTCCTCTTTTGATGGAGGCTTGCAGCTTGTCCATCCATCATTTTCTCTTCTCTTCAGACTTGTAGACAAACTGAAATCAGCAACCTCATATCCGACCAGCAGATGGATGTCCACAGCTTGTTTGGTCCATGTTCCCTTGCCTCAACAGGCCAAGCAACATCATCATCCTAACTGTTGTCGATCTGCACATGGTTTAATCATTGCTTTATTTTATAATGAAAAAAATTATTCATCATCAACAGGCAAGTGCTATAGAATGCTTACTTTTATGAAAATGATTACTGAATTTAATGCTTACAAATGCCTGTTTTTGACCTTCAAAAGATAATACCAAATTAATTGGACAAATTTGTGGCTTGAGATCTTTCCTGTGAATACTGTTATCTCATTTTTGTTCCACTGGATTCTTTATGCTTTGATCAGTATAAAAATTTGTCTATGTTCATAGACCACTAGTGCACAAATTAATTGGAAAAATTTGTGGCTTGTGATCTTTCCTATGGATATTGTAATCTCATTTTTTCCCACTGGATTCTTTCATTGAATGTTATGATTACAAAAATTTGTTTGTGTAAAACCACTAGTGCATAAATTGTATCCAGAAAATGATTAAAGCAAAGTTGTTTTCTTGACAAAGATTTCTGGACATGATGGGGGAACTGGAGCAAGCCCTATAAGCTCAATTAAACATGCTGGAGGACCCTGGGAACTTGGTTTAACTGAAACCCATCAGGTTTTCAAATACTTCTGCACTAGGTCCTTAAAGTGTTTTGTTCTGTTTTCTCCATGTGATCAACAAATGATATCTTCCAGACACTTATTCAAAATGGTCTGCGAGAAAGAGTCATCCTTAGAGTTGATGGTGGATTTAAGAGTGGAATTGATGTTCTCATGGCTGCTGCCATGGGTGCTGATGAGTATGGTTTTGGGTCTGTGGCTATGATTGCTACTGGCTGTGTCATGGCACGTATTTGCCACACTAACAATTGTCCTGTTGGTGTTGCTAGTCAGGTAATAACAATATTCTTATTTTTTATATTTTTTGTTTGAACATTTCCCTTTAAATTTCATTGTTGCTTGTCTATACATGAAAAATATACTGCTAAACATTTCAGAGAGAAGAGCTTCGGGCTCGTTTTCCTGGGGTTCCGGGAGATCTTGTGAACTACTTCTTGTATGTTGCAGAAGAGGTAAATTTCCTTTTAGTTAAGCTTGAAAATGTATTTCCACATAACTTGTAAGTAATCATTCATTGAGGTACTTGCAAATTTGGTTTCTATAAATTCGTAGTTTTATTTATTTGTTTGTTTTTTCTTGCAATTCCTAGTTCAATTCTTTTTTCCCTAAAATTTTTGGCCAGGTCAGGGGCGTTTTGGCACAACTTGGATATGAGAAGTTAGATGACATTATTGGACGAACAGATTTGTTAAGGCCGAGACATATCTCTTTGACAAAAACACAACATCTTGATCCCAGTTACTTCCTTTCAGTATGTAATGAACTCCAGTGTCAATTAAACTTGTTGTTTTATTTCCTATCAATCCCTAAATTTAATTTTGCAGAATGTTGGTGTACCTAAATGGAGCAGTTCTGAGATAAGAAATCAAGCTGTTCATACAAATGGACCTGTTCTTGATGAAATCATACTTTCTGATACTGAGGTAAAGAATGAAGTTGTTTAACTTTTTTATTTGCCTAAAAATTCAAATAACATCAATGCTATGGTTCATAAGCTTGGATGCCAAATTTTCATTTGTCTTAACAAATTCTATAGTATGTTTCACTATACAAAAACACAAATTTTCATTTGCCTTAGACTAATCGTATGTATTTAATCAGCTACTAAAGCACACAAGCCTTAAAAGTATTTTTGTTACAAATAGTTGTCTAATGTTTTTTTCACAAACATATCTCCCTATTTGTCATTATGCTGCTATCTTATATGATTTGTCCCAATATCTTATCCTTAGCCATATAACCCTCTATTACTTAGACTCATCATTATTCCCACTCATACCCCTGTATTTTTAATTTTTTAAATATTTAGATTATTTTTTTTATTTTAATTAATAATATTTTATATTAAAACAATACCAGCACCGCATGATATGGTATCGAAACCATATGGTTCCAGTCATTAACTGAAACTTTGAAACGGGTCAATAATTTAAATCATGTGTATACTTCTTTAGCACCTAGTTGCTATTGCATGTAGCATCATGTGTGTGGGCTTGAGTGTGTGTTATGAATCCTTGTTCTCATGTCCCGAGCTTCAAGAACATGTAAATGATGTTGACAAACATAATTTCACTTCTAATTCTAGTTCCTAATGGCATCGAGATACTACCTTGTGCATGAATCTTAAAGCCTTGCAGTGATGGTACATTTGGTGTAGTTCCTTTAGATGCAAAAGTTGTACTAAAAGTACTCTTGCAGATTTCTGATGCCATCCAGCATGAAAAGGTGGTCAACAAAATTTTTAAGATATATAACATTGATCGAGCTGTTTGTGGTCGCATTGCTGGTGTTGTTGCAAAGAAATATGGAGATGTTGGTTTTGCAGGACAGCTTAACATCACGTATGTTGTATGATTTCTATGTATATGTATTGGCAGTTAACATTGACTGAAATACAGAGTAATAGGATGTTATTATGCCCAGATTTACTGGAAGTGCTGGACAATCTTTTGCATGTTTCCTTACTCCTGGAATGAATATTCAACTAATTGGAGAATCTAACGACTATGTAGGAAAGGTGCAGCACTCTCTAGCCCCAAGTGAACTTGCTTTTTTCCTTTTGTTGATTGAGATGTTCCATAACTATGCTTTTTTAGAGTATGGCTGGTGGGGAGCTGGTTGTAAAACCTGTTGAAGGTACTGGCTTCATCCCGGAGGATGCTACAATTGTAGGTAACACCTGCCTATATGGTGCAACTGGTGGTCAAGTTTTCATTAGAGGCAAAGCTGGTGAACGGTTTGCAGTTAGAAATTCTCTTGCTGAAGCTGTAGTTGAGGGCACTGGAGATCATTGTTGTGAGTACATGACTGGTGGTTGTGTGGTGGTACTGGGAAAGTGAGTATTTCTTCTCCCTAGTTCCATGTTTCACATAGATGACTAGTCTAATAATAGAAACATGTTAATCCAGAGTGGGTCGAAATGTTGCCGCTGGCATGACTGGTGGTTTAGCATATATACTTGACGAGGATGACACTCTTATTCCCAAGGTTTGTACAAAATTTTCTACTTTCTTGACAAGTTGTCACTTCTCTGCTTTATAAGGACCTTAAAACGTCAAGACTAATAAAAAGCTTTAAGCGCCTGTTGCAACCTAGATCAGGATTAAATAGAATTTGAAATGAAATGGATGTTCAACAGTGATTGCAAGCAATGGAAAATGTATATAACTGGACACTGTGGTATTAAGTTATGCCAAATATTTCTTGATTCTCTCAATGTGCTCAACTCTCAATATCATTCTGTCTTGCTATTGGAAAACATACAATTTCTTTACATGGCTATCCTTCTTAGATTCTTCTAATCACACAAACAGAAATTTCACCAGTCTAGTGTCATTAGCAATGCGTGCTAGTTTTGCCAGTCTTGCATTTGAATGCATGCATAATTAGTTTTGAGTTTGAACATTGTGGCAAAAGGCAAATACGCTCGCTCCCAGTACCTCCGCCAATCCGTCCTAAGACCAACACGGAGGAGGTAAATCACGGGTGACTACTAGCTTTTGGAATAGCGACTAGCAAGTTTTGAGTTTGAACATGACATTACTATACATGGTTATCCTCCTTAGATGCTTCTAATCACACAAACAGAAATTTCACCTGTCTAGTGTCATTAACAATGCGTGCTAGTGTTTCCAATCTTGCATTGGAATGCATGCATAATTAGTTTTCTATTTGAACATTACAAATAAGCATTTGGATTCCATTCTCTATTCCATGTATTACAATCAGGTATGTATATAGTTATCCTTTTGTGACAGGTCAACAAGGAGATAGTAAAGATTCAAAGGGTTAATGCACCTGCTGGACAAATGCAGCTGAAAAGCTTGATTGAAGCTCATGTTGTAAGAATGAACACATCATTGTGCTCTAAAAAAAAGGAAAAAAAAAAAATATATATATATATATATATATAGTGAAGTCTAATTTTTCAACTTAACTTTGCCAGGAAAAAACTGGTAGCAGTAAAGGTTCTGCAATTTTGAGCGAGTGGGAGGCTTATCTTCCTCTCTTCTGGCAACTTGTACCTCCAAGTGAAGAAGAGACACCAGAGGCATGTACTGAGTTTGAGAAAATAAAAGCAAAAAGAGGAATGTCGCTGCAATCTGCTTGAACAATGTCGTAAAAATCGAGTTCAAGGTATTTCAAGTGGCAGAATAAGACTCCTTAGTTGCTACAGTGCTATCGACGACCTACATTGTCTGTGGTCAATGCAACTAAATCAAGAATGCACAACAAGACAGAAGAAGCAGCACTTGTACAGCTACCATATGCGCTTTTTCTATCTTCTCATGTATGCTTTTCAACACGGTGAGATACAAGTGGTGTGCAACCCATTGTTCTGTACATCATGTTTGCTTTAACAAGGAGTCATAATTTGGCATAAGTTGATCCCAGTGTACTCCAAACGTCCTATTTAGATGTTCACAATGTGATCCCTATAATTGGCAGGTGTTCGTTCTGTTTAAGATATTGAGTGTGGTTCCTATTCATAGTGTGGTTCAACATTGTGGGTGTTAAACAATTGATGTGCACTTGCACAAACCATATTTAGTTTCCTTGATTTTATAGTCATTTATTGGAGGTAAATTAGAAAATCGAAATAGATCTCCATATGAGAGGGTATGATTATGTGATTTTTATCGGGATTCGACTTTGCTTACAAC
The DNA here is from genome assembly GCF_018446385.1 of Zingiber officinale. NCBI lineage: Eukaryota > Viridiplantae > Streptophyta > Magnoliopsida > Zingiberales > Zingiberaceae > Zingiber > Zingiber officinale. The sequence continues at coordinate 22,875,689 of NC_055990.1, forward strand.
AGCCATTGGACGATATGGTAATCAGCTTGACTATGGTTCTGACGCATCATCTGCTAATTTCAGTCTGCTATCAACATTCTATATACATGTTTCAAGACTAGCAACTTCTCATGATCTCAAACAAACATTGCTGCTTTGCCATGTTCGACTAATGGCCCAGTGTCTGCATTTAGAGCAGGCCACATCTCAACGTGATATCATTTACAACATTTTTAAATTGAAAAAATCGCTAAAAGATCACTCGTCTGCAAGCGAATAACATTACAACATACAAAAAATAAAATTGAAAATAGGAATGAAGACTATGAGGTACAGAGGCAGCACGAGCCGGGCTCTAACTGAACGTGGTGAAACATGGAAAATCACTTTGGCCATTCTTTGATGTGCCTCACTCATACCAGCTCCAGCAAAAGGGGATCCCCTGAAGCCATCGCTCTTATTAGTTTGATAAAATCTTCACATGGAAAATCACTTTGGCCATTCTTTGATGTGCCTCACTCATACCAGCTCCAGCAAAAGGGGATCCCCTGAAGCCATCGCTCTTATTAGTTTGATAAAATCATACTCGTTGCGCACCTTCAGCGGATAGACGGCAGGAGCTTGGGCGGTGTAAGAGCTCATAAATGAATCGTTTGCCTGTGGTCGTGTCCTATAAACAACTGTTGCCAGAGCTTTGGAATCAAAATTTTCTTGTGAATCCATTGCGAGGAAAAACACTGGCATGGCAATCCGGTGATGAATATGGAGATCTCCGACGATGCCCACAAGGTCGGAGAAGTCAGTAACAAATCTTTGGGGAATGTAGAATATCTCACTGCTGCAAATGAGTAGCTTCCCCTCGGTCACACTTTCTTTATAACTTGTCTGAAGATGAACTGGGAAATTGTCTGCAATTTTCTTAACTAAATTTGTTTGACTGACATGCCAATCTGTATCATTTCCATCAGTAGAAATTGAAACCCATGATTCAGGAACCTGAATTAAGCAAATGGTCAGACTGCTTGATGTATACCGTATGAATAAAGCAACAAAAGAAGGAAACTAGGTAATACCTTGTTTGTTATCCATAGCTTCGTCTTGTCGGCTTGAAGCAAGTTCCAATAATTAAGAATCATATCATCTTGAAGGAAGAGAAATCCTTCTGCTTCTTGAAATTTGTTGAAGACCTTCGGCAAATACCTATTCCATGACATTATAGAATAAAATTATGACCAAAAGCAAAGCACAGCACCAAATTAAAACTTCCCCATGCAGAAGAAAATCAGCATCATAAAACAAGCACTTGGGTTGTATTACTAGACAGACTGAAATGCAAGTCAGAAGAGTGGATTCAGCTAAACACCTAACAGAATGGATATTAGTACATATTTATATAATCACTAACAGAATGGATATTAGTACATATTTATATAATCACTCATAACAATAGAAATCTAGCTATGGAATTTTTCTGGACATCCAAGAGAATGAGATATCTCATTTTTATGACCAAACTTGTGTGGAATCGGATATCTTTCTAATATATGACTCAGCAAGTCATATAGTTTTTGATCAAAAAAACATCAATTTCATGAAACAATTCATCAACGAAAATAAACCAGGCACAATGGTACTTCTGACAAAACTCAACCTGAGGTAAACTGGTAAACTAGCTCGTTGGCTTGATAGACGTCCATTGACATATGAAACCAAATTAATGGGCATACTCATAAAAGCCTGAAACCATCTTCAAGAACCACTTCCAAAGTAAGACAATTTATTGTGACATAATTTCTCTGCTTAAACCTTGACATCCTCATCAATGTGCACTTCTAACCACAAAACTATTCACACTCGACATCAAATGTGACTCAATATTGGCTTCACCATAATGGTCAGCCACTAATTACTGGATCACCTCGCCAGGCATGCAACGATCAAATGTGACCAATTATCTTGATAAGGTTGAGCCATTGGACCAAATTGCTTAAGCTTACTACTAACAGATCCTTCAGAGTCATATAAATCTTCTTAATTAACACAACTTTAAACGTTGAACTAAGCCTGGAGTATCACGATTAGTTTAGGATTGTAATGAGAGAATTTGATCAAGTTATTCAAACTAAACAACAAAACATAATTCACAATGGTTAGAATTTATGAAACTAGAAGAGGCTTTTGAATATTTGAATCATGGAAAATTCATCAATTATGGACTCATCAAAATTACATATATGATTAGATATCTAAATCCATTGTAAACCCAAAATTTTCAACTGAAACCACAGTTTGTGTTGTAGACCCAAGTAGCCTCCGAGGAAGACAAAAGTAAATGATCACCTGAAGCCGAACTGATTGATTACAGTTTGAGGTTAGTTGTAGGTTGCAAAATGATTTAATATCCATGAGTTGATCATCAAATGTTTTGGGTAACATTTGATTCTTTTCTTTTGGCATCCACTTCTTCGTCTTCATCTGATTAAATCCGATTTGTTCCAACTATTTGAGACCAATTATATAAATCTCATTCCTCCATTGACCTCTTTGCAATATTCAGATTAATTTAAACTATATTATATCAATTGTTCTAAAAATTAATATTTTTTTATCCTTTCTAGTAAGATCATACATTCAACCTAGCATTCTTGTTTTTGCTAGATTTACTTCTTCTTTTTTTTGCCTACAGTCCAATAATTCAACCCATCACCACAGGAAAAAAAGCAGCAGAGTGATAAGTTAGAGTATTATGATAGTGTTGCCAAAGCAATTCCATTATAACTAACCTAATCCTTCAGTTTTTATATATATAAAAAAAATTATCATAGCATCCAATTTTCAGGTATTTTCAACAGTAAACTAAAGCCTAAATAATTCATAAAGACATCAGAAGGAAGATATCAAATTAGGATTCTCTTTGTTCTGTTAGACTTTTCATAAAACTAAAGAGATAAATTGGTTTCTCTCCATGTCAGCTACTCATACACCAGACATAAATAAATGATAGATAAAAAATTCTCAATTCTCAAGGAATAATGGTATTAGATTGTATCATAAGCAAACTAAGCTGGTAACCTATATCCCTTCTAAGTCATTCATCATTGAGTCATTTAATACAATGAAAAACATTAAAATTCAAAACATTAACATACCAATATAGTTGGCCAATGTACAGCTATTAAACATTTCTAAGAATGAATGCTACTACAATTTATATCTGAATAGTTATGAACATAAACAAGCCATAAGCATAGAAAAATGTAGGAACTAACAGTCACAACATCCAATGTAAAGGTAGAAAAGAAACAAATCAAGCTGCAAAAGGCTGCATCCAAAGTAAAGGTTGCCAACAAGAAATTGCATAAGTTTGAAATAACCATTGGTAATAAGAACATAAGAAAACCATTAGTCTGGAAGGACTTACTTGTATGCTTCAGAGATTTGCCCATATTCCACAGCAAGACCTGGGTCACTCTGTTCTGAAAGAATTACCACTGTTTTGAATATCCTTCCATAGAGCAGTCTCCACTCTAGGGCAATTCGATCCACAGGCACACTGCAATACATGATAAGAACAACATTTCCAAAATATTTTCTCCACCTTATGAGATTGCCAATCTCATAATTAACTGTCCCGACCTCCTCCACTCCAAGGTGCACTGAAGGTAGTTTCTTAGGAATGAACTTCCTGGTATCTCCCTCTCCGATGTTTGCTCGAGGTCGGTCCAATTCCAATGACATAAGCCTTGGTTGCTGATACCCGATGGCAAGCAAGTCCTGCAACCAGGCAGCTGTGAACTGCACGTCCTGCAATGTCCAGAACCCTTCTTCTGCCATTGCATAACTCAAATGCAAGATCCTCTCAAACAGTGTGCGCTTGTTTGATCTCCAGGATACCAAAAACTTGATCAGACGATCAACATTAACATGGAGGTCCTTCTCTTCTATGAAAGGATACCCCTCAGCCGTGTCTACCCGGTGGATGGTTGGTGGATAGACAGCCATAAACCCACCAATCTCCCATAGGATTCTTTGTGCCCAATAGCCCCTTAGCACATCCGATGCCATCGAGCTCACAGAGACAGGTAGCATGAGGCCCCAGAATGCTTGTGTGTGGAAGATAGTATTGAATGAGTTGACGGGCGCCATTAGACCCTGAGGCAAAGCTACCTTGGGTGCTTCCTCGTCAAAATGAATGTCGAATATCTCCAAGCCCGAAGACTTGCGGGTGAAGTAGAAGACAGAATCCACATCAGGAAGGCCATTGGAGAGGCCCTGTTGGATGAATTGTCGGCCACCAAACACCATTGTGTAGAACTCTTCATGCCCAACTTCTCCAACACTCTCCAATGGTAGTCCTCTCGGCCACACTGATCGCTGCCCAAAGTGAATGTAAGGGTTTACGACAGTCCGGTTAGGGTCGGCATGGCTGTACTGCAGGAGGACAGGGTGCTTGGTTGCTGTCTCCTCGCCCGCAAGGTCCACATCAAAGTGGTGGGCAAGATCGGCGCCAAGGACCTCGGCGCGGTCGTCCGCGTCAAAGATCACTTTGGCACCATGCTGAATGGCGAACAGGTAGCCGATGCTCTTCCGAACATAAGAGTGGTAGGGGAGGAAGTCGACGGTGCGGAAGCCAAGACCGGCCTGCTGATCCAGGGAGAGAAAGATTGCACCTTTGAGGGACCAATCAGCCGGCGTGGCGGAGTTTCCCACGGCGAGGAGCTGCCACCCCTTGATCCTGGTCAGCGCGCGGAGGGAGTCGGTTGGATAGTCGGAAACTGACACAACGATCCACCGATCGGAACGGAATGAAGCGAAGGACGCGGCGGAGAGGTCAAGCGGCTTGATGGGGGGAACGGACAACCAGGAGACCTCTGGGTAAGGGATCCGCGAAGACACCGACGAAGCGGAGCCAGAGGATTTCTCGAAGCAGAGGAGTGCGGCGACGTCGCCGGAGCTTCGGAGGAAGAAGATAGAGACCACGGTAAGGGCCAGGAAGCAGACAAAGAGGATCTTGTAGAGGTTTTCGGAGGCCCAGGTGGAAAAATCGAGGCTTTTCGCCGGGCTAAAGCGGCGGCCATGGGCGACAGCGTAGGGTAGTCCAGAAGCAGGCAAAGAAGCAGGCTTGGAAGAAGGCGGAGACCGATCTTGGACTAACATTGTCTCCCTCAAGAATTCACAGTCAACAATCAGAAATCGAGTAGAAATCGGTGAATTGCTTGCTCACCGGTACGAATCGGAAGGGGAACCGCCCCAGATCTGGGCTGACAGTACCGCCACCGACTGTGTCTGCCTCCCTTTCCTAGTTGTTGATGAAGACGAGGACCAGAGCAATGCAGGGGACGGTTGGTGGTGCCGACACAAGCAAAGGAAGGAAGGAAGAAACAAAAGATTGCAGTTGACGTTTCGCAATCGGCGCAGTGGATCGGAGCATGCCAAAATCGAAGCACGCTTGATCAACTCGCGTCGCGGGTGGTTGGGAACGAAGCTTCTTCCATGGCCAAGCCGTCGCCTTGGGTCGCTTGTGCTTTGCGTTTACTAGAGAGAGTCGACTGCAAAATTTAACTCTGCAATTTCCTTTTTATAGTAATTCGCCGGAAATTTTGAGAAACTTCAACTTCACTCTCATAAGTATATATATTCTTCCAAATACCCTTCAAACTTTCAATCTAATCATCCCCCAGTCTACCCCTTTATCATTCCTTTAGTACGGAAAAAATTTATATCCATTCACATAACCTACCCACCTTCATCACAAGTAGCAATAAAATAAAAAAATATATAAATTATATTACAAATTTATTCGGTAGACTAATAGTCTAGTCGATTATATAAAAAGATAGAAATGGTTTTACGTCCTGATTTTCTTAAATTCTTTATATTTACTAGCTATTGTGTATGTAATACAATACATGAATTCATGTAAATTATATAAAATAAATATTTATTATTAAATAATTAAATAATATTATTTAATGTTAGTATGATTTATTTTATAAAAATCTTAATCTAAAAATAAAATAAAAATTATGTTATTATTCATACTTCAAATTATGTAGCGAGAATATTTTAAGAAATGCAAAAGAGAGAGGTGGGGAGAGAACGATGAAAAATCAATAAGGATTGAGACGATGACTAAAAAAATGATACATATATATATATATATATATATATATATATATATATATATATATATATATATATATATATATAAAAGGATAAGAAATTAAAATTACTAAATTTTAAATTATTTTAAAAGAAAAAAGAATTTAATTTTGAATTTGAAAATAAAATGTTTAACCAAGCTAGGTAACGTTGAGTCTGAGATGATCGATCTAGTCCCATGAAAATTTTCCATCGATCATCAGGATAAATTAAGAAGCGCTCATAACGACCAACCCAGGAGTTTTATATTTTTTTAATTACATATCCCATTTAATAATCTAGATGTTCTATCACTACATCATAAATCCAGAAGCTGAATTTGAATTCGAACCAATCAATTGAGAGTGGTTGTTAAAGAGTAAAGACTCATATTTTTTTTAATTAAATAGTATGATATAATACTTTTATCCAAAATTACTACATAAATTTATATAATTTAAATTTCATAAATAAACACCTTTGAATCTCATAATCACGTGTGTATAGTAATTTGTCACGAGATTATAAATAAATTGTGTAAAATAATAATAATTATTCAATGCTTAAAAACTAATCGGGTCGAGTTATTTTTACTCAATCTAAAGTTCTAAATTACATCATTCCTTTTCACTCATCGTGCTATTGTTCATAACTATAAGATTTTAAAATATTATTTATTATCCATAACTTTAATTAATAAATTATATTATAAATGCTTAATGCAAATACAAATAAAAATATTGGAATTAATTTTTCTAAAATAATTTAGATATCTAAACTTCACTCACTCGATTAATCCTAAAGACAAGTACATTAATATTATTAATCTATAATTTAGTGGTAGTGAATTAAAAGGATAGGTGACAAGAACATATCGCCCCACAAGAAAATTAATTTGTCAAGCGAAAATCATGTTCCACCAAAAGAGTTGCAAAGTCCTTTTTGGATTTAAAGTATAGAAGATGGGTGTCACAAATCACAATCTCCTCAATCAGTATCCACAATTATTAAGGGGCAATTTCTTTTCTTTTTTTAGAAAAAACGTCTTTTATTAACAGTCGAACTTAAATTAAATTAAAATTTAAAACTCAATGACATATGTAAATATAAATGAGCTAAGCTAAAATCAAACTCAAATCAAATTGGTCGAGCAACTATTTTACTAATTTGATTAATTTTAGATTTAATTTAATTTGTGTAAAAAATCAAAAAAAGGTCCAAGTTAGGAGAAAAATTCCATGGACGTCTCTGTTTCTTTTAAAAAAATAAATAAATGGGCGCCCTCGTATTTAATTTTGAAAATATCGTTTGATTAAGTATTATTACAGAAGTTATCCAGTGACCAGTAATTTTTACATATTTAAAGTGGATTTAAGATTTAGGATTTAGGATTTAGGATGTAGGATGTAAAAGTTATTCAGTAGTTGGTACAATGTGTTTAGAGTTTATGATTTAGGACTGATACGGTGAATAAGGTGAGCCCCTAGGTCGGGTCAAAGTCAAGAAGGTCGGTCAATGTGGCATTCAAAATCAAGAACGAGTCAATACTCGAGGCCAGCGCGATCATTCATCTCGGCATAATGGTCATCCGATCGGACTCTTGGGTCGGTCAGATACTAAGCCCCTCAGTATCGATGAAACTCCGAGTTGTGTTAGCGTCATTCATAGACGAGTCCTCTTCCTCACTTGGAGATTGCACAATCAACTATTTATTTTGATTGAGTGATCTAACAGATTGGACCTAGGGTTCTATCGGACATGATGAACACACGACCCGACCAGACTCTTTTTGGCCAAATGGAAAGGCCAAGCAAAGACTAAGCCCCTGATGACATGCCAGAAATCCGACCTGGCCGCTCCTATAAGTAACATCTGATCAGATTACAAAAGGAACTCAGCCAGTTTACTAGGTTTGCCAACTAAGTATATTATTGATCTCTTAACTCAATGATTCAACATTCAACATTCCTTTTTAGCGTCTTATACAAAAAGATGTCAAAGAATAAGGGAATATTCCCTATACAAGTTATACACTAAAAACTTCTACTCTATAAAATATAAGGATTGTGGATCCATTTTGGAAAACGTGTCAAACTATCATTATTATCTATCCTTTTTTGACAATGTATTAAGATTCGTGTAGAGAAGAAAAGTAATACTATATAAAGGAATCTCAAACGACAGGTGCAGGTGCGCGATGCTACAGAAACCTTACACATTCCATTGTTCATTAGGACTATTCGTTGCATGTTGCCTCTCGATCATTCACTGACTTGAGTGTCGAAGTGCCTGTGTCGGAGACCCCTCATTGGCTCGATTGTTGACATTTTCCCCCTCCGCTTTATGTTTTTGGCACGTAGGAGCGCTACGTCACTTTGCTCCCACGGTGTTCGCACAGTCAACATCAAAGCCACATTAGAGTCGCGTGCCTAGTACTTTATCTCTTCTAATTTCAGACATGATCAAATTTGGTGTCATATGTGAGAATCTTCGCCTGAATCTGAAACACAGAAATAGAAGAGATTGGACGACTCATCATTGTTACTTTTTATCGTGAGAAGATTTAGAAGTGATAATAGCTGCCCAAGAGCATAGGTTGGTACAATAGCAACAAGCAGTAGTCAGTTGTCCTTTGCTGAATGACTCGCCTGTGTCAATGACAAGCCCTCACGCCGAGCGAATGACCCGAGTGAAAGGACCAACCGAGTTCTAGCTAGTTCCTCCTCCTTCGTTTGGCTTCGTACAAGTGCCTGCACAGCCGATTAGCTTGCATCTCGCCCCCTCCAGTCACCTACCACAGGGCATTACTTCACATGCCATTCAAGGATATGGGCCTAGTGGAAAGGCCCCAGGTATCATCTTCGGGAGATGCGCCCGATCGAGATCTCTGAAAGGGGAAAGTATCGATGGCCAGTAGTTCCCCCAAACTGATAAGTTTGTCGTTCTCCCATGAAATTTTAGAGGACAAACTGCTAAGTCACTACCGTTAGTGATTGGAGAGTATAGAGGAGTGACCGACCTGAAAGAACATTTACTTAAATTTGAAAATGCATTCATCTTTCATTAATACATAGATGACATTAAGTGTCGAGTGTTCCTTACCATTCTTTCCGGCTCGACATAGAGATGGTTCAACCGGCTTCCTGCTGAGTCCATTTGTTGCTTCAAGGATTTTCATAAGACATTCCTCCATTACTTCGCTAATAGCCATCGATATCACAAGACCACTCTGAGTTTATTTTTCCTCAAGCAAGGGCCTATGGAGACGTTGAGGGCGTACATCAAAAGATTCAACCAGGTGGTTATGGGCATCCCCTCAGCTGCTCTAGAGATTCTAGTGAATGTCTTCTCCCAAGGGCTCACAGACGGAGATTTCTTCTACTCTCTAGTTAAAAAAAAAAACCCCAAGAGACTTCGATCACTTACTCATAAGGGCAACAAAATACATCAATATGGAGGAAGCACGATTCGCTTGGAAGAAGGAAGTGTCTGCGCCTGCTCCAGTATATGCTCCCGAGCATCAAACTCCTCTTCTCCCGCCTCTACTTCACAAAGGCCCCCGACCGGGACCCCAACCACACCACCATGAGCAAAGGCCTAACACTATACAACACATGGAGGTCAAACACACATGTTTCTCAAGCCCTTTGGCGGACCTTACCATTCTGCACTTATCATTGATCGAGCACCCATAATATTAAAAATTGTTATCAATATAATCAAGGGATACGTCGATTGGCTAACTAGGGGTTCAGACAATGATCACCATCCCCCAAAAAATAGGCATTATCAATGACCAAATGGATTACCTAGATGAGGTTGTTGAGACATCGATCGGCCATCAACGTCGCAACAGCAAGAGAATAGGTCTCCGATCCCCGTTTGAGTCGAACAAGAGCGTCCCCAGACTAGACAAGAAGAAAATTGTAGCAACGCGGCTTGGGAAGACATTCATATGATCGTGGGCGAGCCCACCGATGGAGACTCCAATCGGGATAGAAACTCATATGCTCGCCTATGCAGTTAAAAAGCAAGCGTAATAGCCTAAAATCAACTTTGTGCCCAAGGATTTAGAGGAGGTGGAAGTACCCATGATGACTCTCTAATTATTAAAGTTGTTATAGCTAACTATAATATGCATTGTACTTTTGTTGACACGGGCAGTTTGGTTAACATTATTTTTAAGAAGGCTTACGAGCAATTATAAACAGATAAGAGTGAGCTTCAGCCCAGGTCACTCCCTCGTACAAATTTACTAGTAATGAATTTTAACCGCTCGGACAGATCAAGCTAGCTATATCCTTGGGGAGGAGCCCCTGATGAGGACGCGTCGATCGACCTTCATTGTGGTGGACACACCCTCAACTTATAGTGTGATCTTAGGTTGACCAGCCCGAGATGAGTTCCGAGCAGTCGTCTCGTCATTTTTCTAGAAAATTAAATTTTCCATGGACAATCTGGTCAAGAAAGTCAAAGGAAACTAGTTGATAGCCCGTAAATGTTATGTTAATGTCGTAAAGACTGAAGTCCCAAGCGGCGCTGAAGATCCAGCGGACAGGTTGAATGCTATACATGAAGTGCCCCCAACTCTAATCTATGAAGAAAAAGAGGATGTTTAGATCTAACCCGGTCGACCAGAGGTTGTCGCTCAGATAGCGGACGATCTAACGCCTAAGCTCAAGTTCGACCTAGAGAAGTGTCTCACGCAAAAAAGTGTTGTGTTCACATGGGTGCCTAAAGAAGTTAAGGGCATCTCACTAGAGGTCAGAAACATATGCTCCATGTCCTCCCGAACACCCAACCAATCAAGTAGAAGAAGAAAGACTTCAGTGTCGAACAAAATCAGATCATCCGAGCGGAGGTGGAGAAATTGCTCAAGGTAGGGCATATCTGGGAAGTCCAATTTCTGAGTTGGTTAGCCAACATGGTGTTGGTGTCTAAACCGAGGAACAAGTGGCGAGTTTACATAGACTTCGGAGATTTGAACAAAACATGCCCAAAAGACTACTAGTCCTTACCGTGCATCGATCAAGTGGTAGACTCGACGGTTGGCTGTGAATTAATATGCATGTTGGATGCATACTAGGGCTACCCCAAGTTCCATTAGCCCGAGAGGACTAGGAGAAGGATAGCTTCATCACTGTTGAAGGGACTTATTGTTATAATGTATGTCATTCGAACTAAAGAATACATGTGCTACTTGTTAGATTTTGAGAGATGCTCTAAGATAATCGTCTTACGATTTTTACTAAATATTGATTCATTATTTGAGTGCATATTATATGTTTGATTGTTTTAAACTCATTTACTAAATATTTGCAATATAATTTATAGCATGAGAGAAATTGTGATTACATCACAACCAGTGATTATCTCTGCATGTGCAATTATGAACGTATTAGAATTTTCACAATCGTCGAATTGATGATGTTCGTGAATTGATACATTCGAACATTATCAATTCTGTAAGACTAGCATGAGTTATACTCCTTGGTTCGCCAAACAGCTATTTTCTCACTGGTTGGAAACATTGGGATGTCGAGAGTTAAACATGAATGCTAGTTATGATAACTAATGCATTAGAGTGACTCGCTGTAAGACTTCATATGGTTATCTATATATATGGATATGTTTGTGAAGCTCTTACTGTAGTTTGAGTGTAAGTTTCCTTCGACTTGAGATATACAAGTCATCTTGGTCATAGAGACTTATACTTTGACACCTTAAGCAAGCACCTCATTGAGGTGTGGACTCGAGATGATTGGGTATAAGTTGAAATGTCTGAAGATGTTTGGATAGCTTACAGAGGATTCACCACTCCTTGCGATGAGACGTATATCTTATGTCTAATTGTTAAAATTATTACTCAAAGTCTTTGGCCAAAACATCACATGTTAAGAGTACGAGACTCTTAGACACATGTATGAGTCATTTAAATCCATAGAAAGCGGAAGTATTACTTGGGCTAGGTGTGACGTAATCAATCTAGTGGAGACAGACACATAAACCATATCCTGAACCAAGTGGGTGTAAGACGAGTGAAAGGAATAATGTATGACTCACTGTAGTTATTGAAGGGTTTAGAATGAGTTCTAAGATCAACTATAATTTTTTGACTAATTAGGGATCATGATGTACTACTAGGTATCACTCATGATCGTTCTATAATTAAGTAGTTAATTATGGACGACCAAGATAAATCGGAAACTTATTGGATCACACGCACTAACGAGTCTCTAAAAGACGTAAAACAAGTTAAAGAATAGGATTCTTAGATCAAGAGATAAATGTTTGGTTGGACCATACATAAGACACATATAGAAATATTTATCATAATGGAATTGCGGATATACTACATCTCTTATGATAGAGTTGAACCTGTTGGTGCAGTGAGCACCAGATGATCGAACCTGAGTTTTGATTATGGCAAAGGGCTCAAAGTTAAGTGGTGGTGTTATCTAACAAAGTTCATGGAGCTTACAGGAAAGTCCTAAGTGATACTTAGGCAAAAGTCCTAGCTGCGGTTAGGCAGGTAAAAATCCTAGGGGGTGGTAACCCTAGGTCATAGGGGGTGGTAACCCTATGCGGAAAGTCTTGGCAGGTCGATGGCTTCAGGCAAAAGTCCTAGGGGGTGGTAACCCTAGGTGAAAAGTCCTGGTGTCGCGAACTAGGTGAAAGTCTGGACTAGCCGGGAAGCAGATGTCCAGCAGAAAGTCCGGAAGCGTCAAATGCCGAGCAAAAGTCCAGTCGATCTGGAGGATCGTATTGGCAACAGGTAAATCTCCTGAGTGGAGTAGGTGAGGATGCGTTCCCCGTAGAGGGAACAGTAGGCGTCGGGTCGACCTAGGGTTTCCGGTTGGAAACCTGAAGTAAGACTCGGACAGTCCGGAGACTGTTAATACTTCATTTATAATATCTGTTGTATTATGTGCTAACTTTGTGATGCAGGGTAGTGTTTGGGACTAACGTATCTTGCAGGTGCAAAGGAGCAACTTAAAGCCTCGGATGAACAGTGTCCAAGGCGCCTCCATGGAGCTTGGAGGCGCCTCGGATGCAAGGCTGGAGCTGCTCAAGGCGCCTTGATGAACAGTGGAAGGCGCCTTGAACAGATGATGGTGAACAATGGAAGGCGCCTGAGTCTGCGATAAGATTCGACCAGTTCGCTCCTCATCTCCCCGGCGACTGCTTCAAGGCGCCTTGGTGAACAGAAGGCGCCTTGAACACCCTTTGTAAGGGTTTCACCAAGCTCCTAACAAGAACCAAGCAATCTTTCTGCTACAAGCTGCTCACGAGACGATCCCGAAGTGCTGCTACGAGACACCGACGACCCGGAGCTCCGAAATCTTCAGATTACGATATTGTCGTCGGTATAACTGTACTTTTTCATTATACTTAACTGTAATACTTGTACTCTTGTCGAACTTATAGTTGTTGCCCACGGAAAGCGATCAAGGATCGCGGGCCTTCGAGTAGGAGTCGTCACAGGCTCCGAACGAAGTAAATTCTCTTGTCTTTCTGTGTGGTTGTTTACTTTCCGTTGCGTTACTTCTCCGATAGATTTTACGATTCCGATAATTGAACGATTTTAGCCACGAGCGCTATTCACCCCCCCTCTAGCGCGTCTCGATCCAACAGAACCATATTTGGTTTAATCATGAATTAGTCATGAACCAACTTGGTTTGGTTGTGAACCAAACCAAGGGTTAATAGGCTAATTTTTGGTTAAGAGATAATGTGTTGGATTTAGGCTTTCTAATCCAACTCATTAAAGAGAATTATATATAAATGTAATTGGGAAAAAATTAGATACAAGTTTTATTATTTCGTTAATTAGCTTTTAGAAACTCAATCCTCCTCTTCCTCTCCTCTCTCCCGCCGCCAACAAGAGGGTGCTCCCTCTTGTTGTCGCGACCACCACAAGGGAGGAAAACTCTCCCTTGTGTGTTTCTCTTCTTCTTTCTCTTGATCCCTCTTCTTCGCTCATGGCTAGTAACTCTGATAGAGAGGCTTGTACTCAAGGAGTTATCTTGAGGAGCTCAGCGTGGATACGAATCGAGGCGAGGTTTGACAACGTTGCTATGATTGATGCTCTTCTCATTACAGGTCATTCGTAAGGTAAACCTAGCGTAAATTTACTTCTCGTAAAATTTTAATTATGTAATCATGTTTAGAATATTGTATCATTGTATGCATGTGGTGTGTGTAATGTAATAATTAGGAATTATTATTATTTTATTTTCTGCTGTGCATGTTTATGAAACGTGTTCTAGCATGCACCCGCATCGGGCATATCCCAACACTACTTATCAATGGCTCATGAACAAAGTGTTCTGAAGGTAGATCAGCCAAAACATAGAGGTGTATGTGGATGACATCCTAATTAAGTCTCTCAGATCGAAGGACATCTGTGTTGATATTGACGAGACATGTCAAACACTGAGAAAGTATGAACTCAAGCTTAACCTTCTTAAGTGCCAGTTCAGAGCCAAAAGTGGGTGGTTCCTTGGCTACATAGTGAGAGATTGAAGCCAACCTGAGTAAAGTGTAAGCTCTCCAAAACATGGCTCCACCGCGCAACATGAAGGAAGCTCAACGGCTGACCGATTGGGTCACGACACTGTCGCAGTTCATCTCAACATTGTCTGATCGAAGTTTACCCTTTTTCAAGATACTTCATCGAGCTATCAAGTTTCAATGGGATGTCGAATGTGATAAGACATTTGAGCAGTTGAAAAATTACCTATCCACCCTGCCTGTGCTCGTCAAACCCATAATCAGTGAACCTTTGTGGGTGTATCTGTCGACTACCGATAATGTTGTGGGATCAGTTTTAGTGCAACGGGAGGGAAATGAGCAACAACCTATATAGTTTTTAAGTCACTTATTGAAAGACCTCGAGTGTCGTTACACCGTACTTGAGAAGTTAGTGTATGGACTTGTCTTAGCTTCTCGGAGGTTATGCCCTTACTTTCTTGCTCATCCGATCATAGTCTTAACTAACAGTGCATTGGACCGAGTGCTCATTAACACAAAGGCCTTAAGGAGATTGACCAAATGGACCATAGAGTTGAGTGAGTATGACATATAGTACCAGCCTTGTACGACCATCAAAGCTCAAGTCTTATCTGATTTTGTGACTGAGATACAGAGCCCAGAGCCAGAAAAAACTTGAAAATTTTACTTGGATGGGTTGATCACTCAGCAAGGTAGCGAGATCAGAATACTTATGATATCATCTTGAGAAGACAAAATGCAACTATCCATGCGGTTTAACTATTGAGGCACTAACAATCAAGCTAAGTATGAAGTTTTGATAGTTGATCTGCAGGTTGCAAAGCATGTGGGAGTCACCCGGGTCTTGATCTACTCAGACTCTCAGTTAACGGATCAGGTAATTTTAAAATTAACAATGAACAACTCAACCTATATGTAGAAGCATTCGAGAAGTTGAAGCCAGAGTTTCACGAAGTGATCATACAAAAGATTCCCCAATCGGAGAACTAAAGGGCAGATGAGTTAGCCAAGTTGGTCGGTTCTTTAATCCCATGGACTTTGGATAAGCATGTGGAACAAATACTATTGATAGCTCAAATTGAGAGACAAGCTGAGTCAGAATTACAAAGCGACTGGAGGACACTTTTAATCTTGTTCCTCCAGCAATGAATTTTGTTCGTTGATCGGGAGCAAGCATGCATGATTAAGACGAGGTCAGTCGGTTTACAATGATAGGGGATAACTTGTACAAGAGAGCTTTCTCTCAACCCCTTCTCAAGTTCATCGGGTTGGAAGACGTGCAGTATATCTTACAAGAAGTTTATCAGGGTTCCTGCGGAAGCCACTCAAGCGGTTGGTCGCTCACTCGGAAGAATTTGTTGGCTAAGTATTTTTGGCCCACTCTACAAACTGACTCAACTCGGCTGGTAGCCTCCTATTTATCATGTCAAAAGTGTTGGGACCTTGACGTCCGCTAGAGCGGGTGAATAGCGTCTCACCCGAATCGATCGCTTCCTATAATGTTAGTGCACGGCAGAAATACAAAAATAAATATAACAAATAGAATGCTAAACCTAGAGGTAATAACCAAGACAATCAAACCTCTAATACGTTTATGTAATGTGGTTTGGAGATCACTTACTCCTACTTCACGGTTGTTCGTAAGGTGGACGATCCTGATCCGCCGATAGATGACTCCCTGAAAAACCTCCGACTAGCTCAAGCTTCTTATCGGTGGAGAAACCTCGCCACAAACACTTGAATACAAGCACATAGATCACACGAGGGCTTGGGAGACTCTAATAGGCTTTAACCAAGTCTATTTCGTCAACCTTGACCAAGCTTCCAATGCTTGATTATATAGGTCACGAGTTGAAAACCCCCGCCTAGCAATCGACTATCCTCTATGGAGATTCGACTATTATAAACCAACGGCTCAATGCCAGTCAATTGATACTTCTATCAGTCGACTGCTCCATACTAACTGAACGAACAGAAGCATTCTGTTTGCTCCTAGTCGACTGCCTGGTCGACCGCACCAGTCAATTGCTACAGTACTGCTATAGTAACACTATAATACTGCTACAACAATACTACATTACTGTTATAGTAACACTATAGTACTGCTACAGTAATGCTACAGTGAAACCCCTAATCCTAGGATTTAACCCCCGAGTACATTCACTCAACACTCGTCCTCGCCTGACCAACCTAGACCTAGCCTTTTAACCTCCTCCATCAACCTTGCGTCCCTCAGATGCCTCCTCATCCTTCACGTCTTGCCTTCTGGAGCTTCCATCGGCTTTGTCATTGTTGTCGGGTCTTCCTTTGCCAAGAGGTCGCGCCTCCGGGACTTCATACATTGCGAAGTCACACTTGGACTTACGTTGCCAAGACTACATGCTTAGACTTACACAGCCAAAACTCATTCTTGGACTTTCCTCCTTTGCCAATATCACCCTTGGATTTTCGTTGTTGTACTTGTATCCTGCACAATCACAATGCATATCAAATACAACAATAAACCTAACTTAAAACTTTGTCCAAACATCAAAACCTAGAGTACTTAGATTGCTCCAACAAAAAGTACCAGAACATCCTGCACCACCCTATAGAATTGTTAAAGACTTCAATTGTCTCTTGTTCGTTCGATCAACGAAGGATATATATTGTAGGATCTTTTCCAATGACACCCAATCAGAAATAAAATAGTAGTCATTGATTATTTCTCCAAATAGGTGGAAGTAGAGGCTCTTGCAAAAATAATCGAACAGATGGTCATCAAGTTCTTGTAGCAAAACATAGTATGCCAGTTTGGAATTCCTTGTAAGCCCGTCTCGGACAATGTCATCAAAGAGTGGTGCTCGAGCTATGTCATTTTGCAGACTTTCACTTCTGTGGCGTATCCTCAAAGGAACGGTTAGACAAAAATCACCAACAGGAAAATTATCAGAGGACTCATAACTAATTTGGATCATGTTGGGGGAAGTTGGGTAAATGAGTTATCTAGTGTGCTATGAGCCTATTGCACTATATCTCAGGAAGTCACAGATATAACTTCTTTCTAGCTTGTTTATGGAAGAGAAGCAGTCGTATCAATGGAAGTCGGCATAGAGCCTGATTGGAGGCAGTTGTATGATAAAGGCAATGTCAATCGACGTTTGATGGAGCTCGATCTGATAAAAGAGATTAGAGATAAGGTGATCGCTCGACTAATGGCATATCGTCAATGAATGACGCAAAACTACAATCGAAGAGTCATCCCAAGTTTTTTTTCAGATAGGGGACTTGGTCTGGAAACATATCGAGTCGGTTAGAGATGTCAGCAAGCTAAAGCCACAGTGGGGTAGACCATACAAGGTGGTGCAAAGGCTTGCCTCGGGCTCCTATTATCTCTAAGATGCTTGAGGGAAGAACTTGGGTGACCGTGGAATGCAAACCATTTGCAGCCTTATAGAACATAAGGGTACGTTTGTATTGCTTGAATATGTATCTTGCTGGATGTAGGCAAATTCCACTCGAAAAACATGATTATCTCAGACTCTCATGTCATTCGACCGATTTATAAGTGAGCTTTCTCTCACGCTTATATCTCAGACTCCCATATTATTTAGCCGAGTTATAAGTAAGCATGCTCTCATGCCTAAGTCTTAGATGTTGGACCAGGTGGGCCGGCAAGAGAGGCCGAATTGCCTGTTGAATAAAAAGCGAACTTTTCTTGACTTTCAACTAAAATTAGTAGCAATAATATTATTATGACAAGTAAATTAAACAACTACAAAATGAAAGAAGAGGCAAAGAAATTTACTTGGTTACAACCTAAGTGGTTGTTAATCCAAGACAAATAAAAAGCACTAAAAGTCTCCTTTAATGAAGGTGGAGAAACCTCTTGCACTCGTTGAATGCTCAGACAGTTGCTAGGAGATGAATACAAGAGTTGATTTCTAATTCTTAACTCCAGGGGTATTTTTATTGCCCCTGGAAAATCTTATTCAAAATTGGAAGATATCTTTAATAGGGTGGAAGGCGCCTCTAGCGTGGCAAATCCTATTCATGCGAAGATAAAGTTTATCTTCGCAATGGTCACTGTTTGAAGGCGTCTTCAAGGGGTTGAAGGCGCCTTCCATAGAGGCTCGAAGGCGCCTTCCTCCCGAAAGGCACGAGAGCGCCTTCAATACCATTGAAGGCACCTTCAACAGCTACTATCAAGCTCCAAACTTCTCTTTTGGCTCTTCCACTGCTCCACTCGCTTGGGTGATTTCGGCCATTCGGAATAGGGCTCACCCAAACCCATTTTTCAGTCATCTCCTCGAGCAGGCTTCCTCCCCAGCTTCTCATCCCTCGAACATTGTGCATGTTCTTCTTGTTCACCGGTGTACTCTTCTGCAGCACCGAGCCCATCGGCTCTCTCTCGTGCCGTCATTCTCGCTAGTTGTGTCTTCTGCTCGACTTCTTGTGTTCCTAAGATCCTGCACACTTAGACACAATGATCAAATATACAAGACCTAACTTTAACTTGGTTAACCACAATAAAACTACCATGGGTACTAACACCAGACTCTCATGTTGTTCAGCCGAGTTATAAGTGAACATGTTCTCATGCTTAAATCCTAGACTGTCGCACCTTTCGATTAAGTTATAAGTGAGCATGTTCTCATGCCTAAGTCCCAAACTCTCGAGCCGCTCGTCCGAGTTATAAGTGAGCATGCTCTCACACCTAAATCCCAGACTTTCATGTCGTTCAATCGAGTTATAAGTGAGCATGCTATCACGCCTAAGTCAAAGACTCTCGAGTTGGTCAACCAACTTATAAGTGAGCATTCTCTCATGCATAAATCTCAGACTCTCACGTTGTTCGGCCGAGTTATAAGTGAGTATGCTCTTATGTCTAAATCTCAGACTCTTGCATCGTTCGACCGAGTTATAAGTGAACATGCTCTCATGCCTAAGTCTCAGACTTTCGGACTGCTTAGCCAAGTTATAAGTGAGCATGTTTTCATGCCTAAATCCCAGACTTTTACGCAGTTCAATTGAGTTATAAGTGAACATGCTCTCACGTCTAAGTCTCTGACTCTCAAACCGCTCGACCGAGTTATAAGTGAACTTGTTATCATGCCTAAGTCCCAGACAATTGTGTTGCCTTCGAAAAAAGCTCCAAAGGTATAAAGAGAGAGAGAGAGAGAGAGAGTCAAAATAGCAAAAGTTCTTAAGTTTTAGCAATAACAGGGGATGAAACCCCAAAGAAGATCCTTAAACATTAGGTGAAGTCTGGGAAGGCGTCATCTGGGATGCCCTCCAAAACTTCTGACGCCGAATGAAATTTCTAGGGATATCTACAGTCAAGTAACCCGCTTCCCTAAGTTGTCTTAGGCTCCCCAGCCTTAAGTTTATTAGCTCGGCCTTTGAAGCTTCTAGCTTGGCCTTCAATGCCTCTAGCTCAACATCCTGCGCATCTATCGTTTGTTGTTTCTCTTCGAGCTGGAGGTCCTTGATCGACAATTTGGCTTTTTTTCCAACCAGCTCCAAAGTAAAGATGACCTCTGATTCTTCTAATTTCTTAGCGAGGTCCCGAGCTTCCTTATTTTTTAGATCCAAGTCTTCTATAGCTCAAAGTTTTCGAGTGGTCTCCGATTGAAGGCAAGCCTCAGAATTATTCAGTTGTTTCTTGAGTCTCTTGATTTGGACCTCTTAGTCATGCCCTTTATTTTTTTTTCTACTATAAGAGCTTGTTCAGCTCTTAACAGTAGTTCTAATTGGCTCTCGAGCTCTGCCTTCAATTAGACTACTTCAGATTGTAGTAGCTCGGTCGAGCCCTGCGAAGTGCTAGCTTCCCCGGATGAACTTTGTAGAGTCTAGTAATCGTGATTGAGCTTCACCATTTTCTGGCACATGGTTACTCCATTCACCCATAACTAATGAAGTAAAGAGAAGTTAAAATACTATAGACCGAGTAGATGAATAAGAAGACAATGGAAATGTTTACCCTTGTGATATCTTGGCAAAATCAGTTGATTAGCTCCTCGGGAGAGTACTCGGACTCATATGTCCAGGAGTCCACCCAAATCTAAGCTAGCGGACCGTGTCTCTTTATCAAATGTTCTAGAGTCGGTGGCTCAGAGGGGTTAGTGCAAAGCTACTTTTGTGAAGGCAGCCTAAGTGTAGCATGGACCCTTCTTGTTTTCCTGAGTCTGCTCAGTTTAGTTGAGTTGGACTTGGTCATAGATTTAGATCGAGGAGTGGAATGTATTTTGAAGTCAGGCTATAGTGATTCCGTCGAAGTGGGCAGCAAGAAGGAGACAAGCCGTATGGGAATCACCTTGGTCGGCTGCTCATGGATGGACGACGCCCGCTTGGACGAAGCTAGGGTGGGAAGGTCATAATAGAGTGTCTGAGGAAGGGAGGAAGAGCTCTCACCCCACTCGGACGATGGACACGGGCCTGAGATTCTAGTAGAGATTTGTGGTGTAGGTGCAACAATCCGACGTCTTTTATGTCGTTGGCGGTGAATCAATGGTTTCTTAGAGTCGTAGAACTTGGAGGAGGTTCGCTAGTAGTAGAGAGAGTCGGGGAGGGGACAGTTTATCATTGTTTGCGGCTGCATCACTCCCCATAACTTGGTTGGGGCCCTTGGTGCCAGCCGGCTCCTCAGCCGAGCCAATCAGCAGCAACCCCTCTTCAGTTAGGCCAATCGACAGTAGTCCATGGCTCTCCAGGTCAACCTCACCCCGAGCATCCATCTCCCCATCATCTAGCTTGGTAGAGTCTCCGAGGCATGCTTTCGACATTTTTTTTACTATAAGATAGAAAAAGAAATCAGTTAGATATAATAGTAAAATGATATTAAATTTCTCACAGAAACTGTCGGATGGTTGGATTCGAATGGGACTCAACTCAAAAATATACAAAAATGCCCTCCAACATCAACTTATAAATATTGAACTTCAAACTGGCTAGCTGATTGGAGGCGTTGAGGTAGACCGGCTCTCATCGAAACACGCCTAACTCAAGAACCAAAGGTAATTCCATTTGTCACCTAGCCAGGAAGGTCACTGGGGGACCGGTCGGAGATAGAAATAATGTGACTTCCAACCCTTGTTAGAAGTATGCATTTTGTCAAAGAAAACAACGCCCACTCGGGCTTGGAAAATAAAAACGCATGACTCGAATTTTTTCAGATAATAAAAATAATGGAACACTGGGAGGTGTAGTGGGACTCTATACAACGGAGCAAGATAATGACTTTGCACAATAACCTAATGGAGTTAGGGGCTATGTGTTAAAGGGGAATGTGGAAATAGTTATAAACTATAGTGAAAAAGGGGTGCAAAGGGAAATGAAGACCGGTTAAAAATTGATCCTTAAAAAAAGTTAGTTAGCCAATCGAGGGGAGGTTTGAACGATTATGGCCAGTCAGAATAACGATGTGATGATCACATGGAATATGGTAAGTGAGATGCATTTGGTCCACTTCACCGCTATTAAAGTCAGAGGCAAGGGATGTGTACTAGAACTCGTGGATAGCAACAGGAGGAGCGGAGGCTATGAAAAAAGTGTAGGATCGAAAAGAATTTAGATATCTCCACGATGACATGATATTGTCCACTTTGGGCCTAAGCCCTCATGGTTTTGCTCTTGGGCTCTCCCCAAAAGGCCTCAAGCCAATGGAGATATCTTTTCTCTTATAAACCCATGATCTTTCCCATGTGTTTCCAATATGGGACTATGTTTGCAACCTTGCAACCCCAACAATCCCCCCCTCAAACAAAGGACCATAGGCTTCCCACGTCCGATCCTCGACCCACCAGGTCTTCCTGCCCCTCGGTCTACCCGACCTACTAGGACTTCCTGCCCCTCGGTCAACCCGACCTACTAGGACTTCCTGCCCCTCGGTCCACCCGACCTACTAGGACTTCCTTGCCTAGCCGCAACTAGGACTTCCTGCCTGGTGTCTGGTCCTCTTGATCCGAACATAGGAGCCCCCACTTTCTTTATTCGAGGTCAATATTGTACTTACATGGTTAAATCAGACCATAGCTCTTTTGCATAGTCGGTGGTTAAACCTTCTAGCAGTCCGGGCTCTGATACCAATTGTAGGATCGAAAAGAATTTAGATATCTCCACGATGACATGATATTGTCCACTTTGGGCCTAAGCCCTCATGGTTTTGCTCTTGGGCTCTCCCCAAAAGGCCTCAAGCCAATGGAGATATCTTTTCTCTTATAAACCCATGATCTTTCCCATGTGTTTCCAATATGGGACTATGTTTGCAACCTTGCAACCCCAACAAAAAGAAGGAAGTTGAATGAAGAAAGGGAAGAAAATGAACTTATAATGGAAAACAGAAGATTGAAACAATCATCGATAATAGCGAGAAGAGAGAATGGAGAAGGCGAAGAAGAAGATGAATGTGGAAGTGATGAAGTTGGGTCAAAAGGTAAACCTTAAAAACCCTATTAATGGCTTCTAAGAGTCATTCGACTATTGAAACTCGTAGCTTCTATACATTGTAGAAATTACCCAATAATTTTTACAATAGTGCTGAGTCAAGAGATATTTTTGAAATAAAATTATAAGGAAAATATCCATTTATTTTTTAAAAAAATTAGAGATTTGTTTTTGATGATTTATAAAATTTAGAGCTTCCTTTTAATTTTTAATTGGATTACTTTAAAATAATGTTGAAGTCTTCCCTAGTCAAGGGTTCGTTCGATCCTGTCTATATGGGCACTATCCTCTTTTACTTTTTGATCATCGATTATCAACTTTTTAGGATCTAGGATTTAATGTTTTAGGTAGTTTATGTTTTTTTTAATTACCAATTACCAACTTTAAAAAAAACATATTAGAGTTGAGTGTTTAGGGTTTATATTTTTTTTTTTTAAAAAAAATAATAATTGGTATTAAAAAAACATAAACCCTAACCCTAAAATCCTAAACCCAAAATTCTAAATCCTAAACTCTATCCTAGACCCTAAAAAATTAAAAATAGATGATCAAATAGTGGGAAGGGGCAACTCTAGTCAAGAGTGTAGGATCGAAAAGAATTTAGATATCTCCACAATTGCATGATATTGTCCACTTTGGGCCTAAGCCCTCATGGTTTTGCTCTTGGGCTCTACCCAAAAGGCCTCATACCAATGGAGATATCTTTCTCTTATAAACCCATGATCTTTTCCATGTGTTTTCAATATGGGACTATGTTTGCAACCTTGCAACCCCAACAATCCCCCCCTCAAACAAAGGACCATGGGCTTCCCACGTCCGATCCTTGACCCACCAGGTCTTCCTGCCCCTCGGTCTACCCGACCTACTAGGACTTCCTGCCCCTCGGTCCACCCGACCTACTAGGACTTCCTGCCTGGTGTCTGATCCTCTTGATCCGAACATAGGAGCCCCCACTTTCTTTGTTCAAGGTCAATATTGTACTCACATAGTTCAATCAGACCATAGCTCTTGTGCACAGTCGGCGGTTAAACCTTCTGGCAGTCCGGGCTCTGATACCAATTGTAGGATCGAAAAGAATTTAGATATCTCCACAATTGCATGATATTGTCCACTTTGGGCCTAAGCCCTCATGGTTTTGCTCTTGGGCTCTACCCAAAAGGCCTCATACCAATGGAGATATCTTTCTCTTATAAACCCATGATCTTTTCCATGTGTTTTCAATATGGGACTATGTTTGCAACCTTGCAACCCCAACAAAGAGTGCATGAGCTACAAGGTAAAATCTAGATATGGGAAAAAATATTAAAATTTTGATATACCGCATATATCATTCAAAAATATATCAAAATTTGTGTGAGGAACTTACCATGAATCCACTGATTTCTGCCGCTTCCGTTATTGCTGCTGGATTGGCCGTGGGGCTTGCTTCTATTGGACCTGGAGTTGGTCAAGGTACTGCTGCAGGCCAAGCTGTAGAAGGTATTGCGAGACAACCGGAAGCAGAGGGTAAAATACGAGGTACTTTATTGCTTAGTCTAGCTTTTATGGAAGCTTTAACAATTTACGGACTGGTTGTGGCATTAGCACTTTTATTTGCGAATCCTTTTGTTTAATCCTCAAAATATAAAAAAAGTCTCTAATATATCAAAAATTTTAGTATAGTATATAATATCTTACTAAAATTTTTGATATCACTATTGGTATAATATTTATATCAAAATTTTTAATATATCCATATTAAAATTTTAGATTAAATGATATAGAATTTAACTATATCGAAAATTTGATATATTCAAGTTTTGATTCAGTATAATATCAATAAGATTTTTATGTATACCAAATATTTTCATATGGTATATAATATAGAATTTTTTTAAAAAAAAATCGATATACCACATACTAGGTTATTGTATAGTATTATAACGTGGCCGTGAAATACAATGCGATTATATGAAAGCTAGGTTATTGTATAATATTATAACATGGCCGTGAAATACAATGCGATTATATGAAAGGAAAGCGACGTGACAACAAAGACAATTGTTATGGTAAAACCTATTCGAATTTAAGATTTATTTATTTTTAGTAAAAATAATATGATATTTATTTTTTATTTATCATTAAAATAATATTCTATTCCATCCCAATCCGTTTCATTCGGATATCTTTATTTTTTAAAATATTATAAAAGTACTTCAACTCTAATCAACATTATTATAAAAACACTTCTGATCCATATAATATAATTTTATATTATAGTAGTTATAAATTATAATCTATATAATATGGACACTTTATTAATAGTCAATATGATATTTATATTTAAATATTTGTTATATTATAACAATTACAAATTGTAACTACTATAACAACATCAAAAAATATATTTTAAAAAAAAATAAAACCGAATGAAATATTATTTTTGTTGATAAATAAAAATAAAATTATTTTTTGACTATTTTAATAAAATAGGTCTTTTGAGTTTTGCTTTCCTGTTTATCTTAATGTGATGCAAAAATGATAACGGCTCATCTAGGCGTCCCTTCATGGCCTCTCCATGGGTATGTGAAAGGAGGATAAATCATGATACTAAACGGCTCTCATATGGGAGGAACTTTTTCCCATCTTAATGCAATTACATGACAATGACAAACACACTAATCTAATTGATATGCACAAGAAAGCTCAACGCCAAACCATTGCTTGCATACTTTGTTCAACGATTTCATCACCCAACCTCATGTCCTTGTAGGGACAAGATTTGGCCAAAGGTTATACATCCCATAATTATTTAGAGAGAGGTAAATTATAAAATTGAACAAAACGCCACATGAAAGGATATTTTTTTAAGCTTCATCGAGAATCGACTCCTATTTAATTTGATAATTCTATCATATGGTTACCAACCAACTCAGTCAAGCCCTGAGGCCCTTGTGGGGACAAGAGCCCACATGCACAGTAGTTGTCCTGGAGACATCAAATTTCCAAGCCCTTGCTCTTTCTTTCCATTGCAGGTCTTCTTTAGGACCCCAAAACTGTAAGAATACTACCCTACTAGAATGATATGCCTCTTTTGAAGGTGTTTGAAGAAAGAAAGTGGCTTCTCTCTGTTCTTGAGCTAATCAACTAAAGCTAAAGACAGCCTTTGGTACAGAAAGAAGATGCCCTAAACTAAAGTAGGCATACACCATATATACTACACTGGTCTGTCATCATGCCCTAAACAACTTTACAGCTGCCGCTAAAGATTGCATGAAAATGCTTGGAACAACTAGATTCAAGCTTAAGAAACTGTGTAGGGTGGTTATAGCAAGAGTGAATAAGATGCCAAAGAAATAGGTAACTGCCACAGAAGGGCCCTTATGCATTACAGTTGCCAAACACAAAACCTCTTCCATGTAGACAGAGAGCATAAGTCCAATTGTAAACAATCATATGACAGACAAAATGTACACAATTTAATTTAAATTTACATGATATCAAAAGTAGTAGTACCTATCTTCACAAAAATGAATAACATGAATCCACTGGCACCAGACAAACTACTCAGAAGATGAACTAAAAATAGGGTAAACAGGTAGACTCAAACATGTGATCAGCATTAGATGTGTGATTTCAAAGCATTCATTTTAGGGTGGTCCTTGAATTGGAATCAGTAGAGGCTCTTGATCTTGTACCTGTAGAGGAGTTTTTTCTTTCTGGAGGTGGAGTTGTCCAGTGTGAGAACCACTTTGCCAGCTTCTCCAATCTTGAAACTATCCTTCACCACTGGCTCATCAGTGGAGATCAACTTCCATGACTTGTGAACTATCACGGTGTATCCGTCGTCTGCATTTGGCACGAATTCAGCTCCGTAAGTGACGTCCGAACCGAGAACTCGAAGCTCCCAAACAAGGAAGTGAGGCTGCAAAGAAGTACCAGTTAGTATCACATTGGTCTATCTTTTCACTGAGATGAAGCCAAATTGGTAAAATCCACTTGCCTCAATTACTGGAATTTCAATGACATGTTTGGTTGATGGCTTAATGGTGACCTCTGTAACAGCATCAGCAATACTGAAATCTGGGTCGTTCTCCTTGCTCAGGCCTCCAAATTGAACAGGAATTTGCTCAGGAGCAATGTATCTGTATGATCCAATTGTATGTCCAAGGGAAATTATCGAATTGAACTTCGAATTTTGGTTGGTTAATAATAAGCTGAAGAAATGTAGATGAATGACTACTAACTTGATGAGAGTCTTAGCTGATTTAGATGGCCCTGCAAAAACAAACTTGCTCTTTGTTCTTTGTGTAAAGAATGGGCTAATCATCCTGTTGAACGCCAGATACCACCATGGCACATTGATGAACACCTACGGAAGCAACTCATCAAGCCACAGATGTTTGTTTTAAAGATTGATGTTGCGATCAAAATGAAATTTTGAGGGGGGAAAATGGCAGGAATTGGAGTTACCTGTTTAGCTGCGAACTCGGGATAGTTGTCTTGGAGCAAGTCGAGAGCTTGGCGGAGCTCCTTCTTCGCGAGGCCGATCGAGTTCTTGAGATCAGTGACCTGCACCATGGTGGAAACCCCTTCCGGATTGAAGTCGAGTGAGTTTCTTATACCCTTCTCCAGGTACTGGATTCGCCACCTCAAGAACCTCTTCCTCTTCTTCTCGTCGGCGAAGGCGGCGGCGTAAAGATCCTTGTTTTGGAACTCGCCGTAGACGTTGTAGCAGACGGGATGGCCCTCTTTGTCGACGCCGTGCATAAACACGACCTTCTCCAACTCGGGGACGCCGAGGTCCTCTTCGAGGAGTGCCTCGATGTCGAACTCCTTGCGCCAGAGCACGGCGTTCTTAAGCATGGCCATGGCTTCCTTCACCTTGAAGTCGCGGGCGCGAAGGAACTTGAGGAGGACGGTGTCGCTCCTCTCGTCGCCTAGGAGCGGCACGCCCCAAATGGCGACTTTCTCCGGCGCTGGCGCAGTCGATGCGGTGGGAGGAGTTGCAGCTTTTTCCTCTTCCTTCTCCGCCTTCGGCGCTTCCGCCGCCGGCGTCTCGGTTTCCGCGAGAGGTGGAGCAGCAACGGGCACGACGGTTTCCTCTATGGCTTCCAGGGTTTTGGCACCATCCTCATCCGTCAGAACCGCCTTCTCTTCCGCAGCAGGAGGCGTCAGCTTCTCGGCCTCTTCTTCCTCGGACGGTGCGGTCGGGTCCTCTACCACCACGGCATTCAGGGGCTCTTCCGCCTTAGCCTCCTCTGTTACCACAGCCTCTTCTGCTGGCACGTTTGCAGATTCGCCTCCATCTTTGGTCTCCTCCGCCTCCACGACCTTCAGGGCCTCCTCCTCAGTATCTCCTTCAACTTTGCCCTCCTTCGACGCCACAGTATTCGGCGGATCCTCCTCTGGTACAGGAGCAGCTTCACCTTCCGCCTTACCAGTCGGAGGAACAGAGACGACAGGAGGCGGAGGACTAAACTCGTTATTATCTAGCGCCGCTTGGACGAGCAGCTTGAGCTCCTCCAGCGCCTTCTTCTCAGGATCTTCAATCTCCGAAACAACGTTACCCTCCTCCTTAAAGGAGGCATCTTGGGGGTCGCCGGCGGCCGCCTTCTTCTCCTCCGCCTCGGCCGCGGCCTCAGCGGCGAGCGCGACCTCCAAAGCTGAGTTCTTCACCGGTTTCATCCCCTCATCGACGGGCTCAGCGACCGGCGGCGGTTCTTCACCAACCACCTCCTTCTCCAGAGCCGCAACCTCCGGGACGACGACCTCGGCGGAGGCGGCGGGGGCCTCCGTCGAGTCGGATTTGGTCTCCTCGGCCATGGATCGGCGCTCCGAACTCGGAAGCGGACAGTGGAGAGATGGACAGAAGGCGTGGAGGGAGTGGGAAGAGTGGGGAAGATGGCGGAGAGGGAGAGACTGTTATATACACGCGTAAAGCAGCGAACCAGACTGTAAGGTGTCCGTTGGGCAGCTTTGACGAGCGGTTCCGTGGTGGCTATTTTTGGAAGAAAAAAAATAAATAGGAAGAAAAAAAAAATCGTAACGGTTACGACGACTTCGAGGGAATCTTATGCGTCCAATGTAAATTTTCGTATTGCACCTTAAATTTTAAGTCAGTGTATCAAAGGCCCATCCGACAAAACAATCGGATGCACGATTGCAAAAAGAACCTTTCAATTTAATAAAATTATAATTATTCCCTTTTTTAAGTAAAAGTAGGCATTGTATAAGAACATTGGAGGGATTTAACTTCACTGTTTTTTTATCTTAAATGATCATTTTTAAAAAAAAATAAATAAAAAGAGAAGTAAATTTTCAAAGAAACTGACATTCCACGGTGCTCATCTGGACCTCAATTCATCAATACGATTTTGTTTTTGAGTTATTTATATGCACAAGAACAAAATGAGAGTTTAGAAGGCATTCAGTAGACTAAAAAATGGGGTGAGAATCTCGGAGGCAGGGATGGTGACAAATAAATTTTGATCCGAAGAGAATCCAATGAACTAAAAAAAACAAGTTTATACTTCTTTTGAGGAAGAAATTATATCTCTCTTTTTCTTTTACTTTTCCATCTTGCTCTATTTCCTCCCCAGCTAGTGTCTTCTTCCCCAACATGTCCCTTCCCCACTACAATCCACTCCACTCCACTCCACTCATTAATATCCCATTCTTTTCTTAGAAATAAGAACAAAAGGTACAGATTATATTATATACATTTTAATCAAGTTCATAAAAAAATAACATATTTTTAATAAGTTAAATCAAATTATTTTAATGACAGAGCTAGAGCTATAATAAAAATACTTTAGGATGAAAAATATACTGAGGTAATATTTTAACGGAAGGTAAGAGATGCCCTTTTAAACTTCATCCAGGCAAGAGGAAGAAAGCACAAGGAAAAGTAAAGTAATTGTCTCGGAATAGTAGATGAGGAAGTGAATACTTGTGAGGCTGCAAGTTGGTCCGATAAATTCATGTGTGAATTTGCCTTTGAAAAACTTGTGACGGCCAGGCAAAGCAAAGACATAAATCATGACTCCAGATGTTATGCCTTAAACAAAGCTACGGGAAAGGAAAGAAAGCATATTTAAGCATACAATCAAGGTTGTAAAGTCTGAGGCACAGTGGCATCTGGTGATGATGAGCAATGATGTTATTGCTGACAAACTCTTTTTCGATAATGCTATTATATAAATCTAAAGCTAGTAAATCGAATTGTCATATAAAAATAAAAAATAAATGGAAAAGCATATATGTTAGTCATCCCTACCCACATGACTGAGTAGCATCGAACTTACCAGTTTTTTGTGCGTGGATGCATTCCATAATTATGTGGAAGTTGGTGAGGCAGCGGGGATCGATTAATTTTGTTGCTTTTCTAAAATATTTCACCAAACCAATATATCTCAGCATTGAATTCCTTTCAGGCTTGTTACTTTTAATTCTGGTTGGCAAAACAAGCTGTAGCAATCTGTTTGAAGTAACTGGCAGAAAAGTTCTCGGGGTGCTGATGATGGAGTCAACTCTTCAGTAGAAAAGTAATAAAGTGAAAGACACTTACACATAGTTAAAAAGGTATAAAGTTGGATATCTGAGAAATTTATGAACAACTTGCATATAAGGATGTATAGACCAAACTAAGAATTCATGTTCTTTCAAAATGAAATTCTTGAATGATATAAATAAAGTTAAATCTGCAGCATGTCATGCATTATGCTTCATTAGCATCTTCTACGCAGCAATGTGACCAATGAATAGAGACAGTAAACTCGCAGGAAATAATTATTCCTATACCATATCAGTGAAAAATCACTAGAACCTATTATACTCTTGTGTGTCAGATGCCATCCTCGTTACTGTAGTTCACCGACTGGTGCTTCACTGAGCCACAGGAAATGAATGAAGTCGTACAGCTTCGCGCTGACACTGACCTGCTCAGTCATCCGATGGTTAATAGTCATAAACTTAATTAATATTCATAGAGAACGATCACAACACTAACCTTGTATGGTGTAGGATTCAACCTCCGCATATGATCAGATCTCATTTGTTCAAGCTGTTGCATGCAGCGTTCTCTGACCTTCTTTAGCGATGGTAGTTCTTCTCTGGGTTTATCTGCATACGATCCAGGCATTCAAATTTAGAGCATAACTTTAAAAGCTCACAAAATAAAAACCACGATGGTATCGTATGCATCAGCGGAAATTACAAAAACAAGCTGATATTGCTAAAAACTATCTGAACCTTGAAGCTCAACAAACAAATTTCAGTAGAGTCCTGGGCTCGAGGTAGGAAGTATCCCAACAAATTAGTAGTGACTTAGGAAGGTGCAATGATCGATCACTCAGGATTCAGGAAAACATCAGATGGCCTTTCAGTTAAATAATATGGTAACAGAAGGTAAATTTATTAGATGTAAATACCATCATATAAAATCAATGTATAAAGCCGAAGTATAGACACTGATTTCCCTATGAACCAACTTCTCAGAAGCTCTCGTGAGATGCACTTTTTTGTTTGATAAAGGACAAAAGAAAATCTCTTATAACCTTATTTGTACAAAAAGGAACACAAAGTTCTATTCAATCACTTAATGATTTACTTTCCAGTCCATTATTCTTAATGTTCTATTATCTGTAATACAAAATTTAAGTGAAAAAAAAAAGAATGAAATTATCATAACAAGTCAACTGATAATAAGCTTACTTAACAGCAACAAGTAAACAAAGGATCATACTTGAACTCCCAGGCCAGTAGCATTTCAAAAGCTCCTCCACGCATTGTGGCACAACATATGCTCTCTTTGATTCATTAAATGGATGGCGGCAAAGAAGGCGTTGTCCTACCTGGAGAATGCAAGTCTTCTATTTACTAGACAGAACTCTGTTCCACGTATGTTCATGCTTATGAAGTAAATTTAGAAAAATCTAACTACTCTCCTTAACATATAACCCACATAATAGCATAAAATGATAATTGACAATAGAACTTTGTGTTATATGATCACATTAACGATAACATTTGGGAAGAAAAAGAAGGAAAGTTGATTACTTACTTTTGGAGGAGTTTCATCCTCCCCAGTCATGATATCAACCAAGGCATAACCTTCTTTTCCATACAATCTGAAACATCGCTTTTTACAAGGTATTGAAACCTAGAGGAGATGACCAATAAAATTTGAGGAAAGAGAAAAGGCATGTTAATTAAGTCAAGGTCTGTAATGCTACCAGACCTTTGTGACATCTTCAGAGAGCTTAATGCGAGGTTGATCTTTAATTTCAACAAGTTTAAATACACAACCAAGAGCTGCTTGGGTATAGCATGTAACAAGATATGTGCCAATCCCAAAAGCATCAATTTCATGTCCCTGAGAAAAGATATCAATCAAATAAGAAACTCTTAAAGAATTAAACTAAATCTGACATACTAAAAACTAGTTGAAGTTTTGTTGAAACTAGCACACAGCCAAGACGTTGGCCTAGGGTTCCTTGTTTCTACCGGTTCCTATGCTTATCTACCCTTTTAGGACAACAACTGAGATATTCAAAGATTTGTTTAAGCTCTCCTGCATAGATTGCTGCCTCCAGTTGCCATGTGGTTTGGATGGTGTATTGAGGGAATATCATGTTCAAACCTTATGTTTTCCTCCTAATGATGGTTATTGCATGTTTTTTCCCCTTCTGAAACAATTAAACATTTTGAATGGCTGTCTACATCTTGTTTAAGATCCTCACCTACCCTTCCCATTTTTATAAGTTTGAAGATACTTGTGACCTTCCTCATCTTAAACATAACAAGAATTATTAACTGTCAAATGATTAGGTTGCTGGATAACCAACCATAGTTCATTTGAAGTGAATGATTAATCCTACACCTACATTGTATGATTCATTATCAGAACTAAGTTGGTGGCAGTTGGCTAGAGGGTGGCAGATTTGTTACAATGGGTCAGGGATCAATTCCCGACAAGCACATGCCCTAAGGGAAAAACTCCTCCCACCCCCTAGCCATTTGGCGGTCAGCTATAAGCTGACCCATGATTTAACTCCCTTCACATAATCTGGGGATGGATTGTGAGGGACACCTGCGGTGAGTGTAATTACCTTTGCTATAATTATCAAAACTAAGTTTGGTTGATGATTTCAACATATCTAACATCTTAGGAATTTTACATGAAAAAGATTTCATGATCTCCGTTCTTTGTATACACTTTCTTGCCCTGAACTACTATTTTAATAAAAAAAACTTCACTGTTGTCCTAGATGATGGAAATTAGGTAACATCTGGAAAAAAAATTGCAATGAAAGGACCTTATCTCTTCATTTCAATGAAAGGAACATAACTGATAAAAAAGCATATCTTGAGAATTTTTTACTACCAACCTTAACAAAAGTAAATATTGGTGCTAGAACTTCAAGTTCACGAGTCATGAAAAAGTGAGTGTTCAACTTTCAAGCCGTTCAGGATTATGCTTTGTTTGATTTCAACTAGTTATAATTTTAACTGAACATGAGCAATTGGAATAACTATTTCCCAGATGCAGCAGTTTCAATCATCCTACGTTACACCACTTTGATTCTATAATGCAGGATCCAAGGATCACAAAATCCATTTTCTAATTGCATAGGTAGAAAGATACAGTTTCAATAGAAATAGAAAATTCTCACGCGAAAAGCTTAAGAAATTGGTTATCCAAATCACATACTCGAATTTAGCTGATCAAACTACTGAAAAAATTACTAATGGCCCATCAGATATTTGTCATACCATTGTTAAACAAGAAAAAGAAAGTTACCTGCTTGTTTAAAGCATCGAGAGTTTCCTCATTCAGATCATTGCTAGCTGTAACAGCCATTTTCCCAAAGCCAGATTTGTTAAATTCCTTCTCTACTGAGAGAAAAAAATTTCGAGCTTCAGAAGATAAATAAGCTAAATCACCAGAATCCAACCTAATCCCAGATGCTGTATACCTGCATTACAATATAGGTAATAGCATACTTCAAGTTAGATAGTAAACTAGGATAGTGTTCTTCACGTCGAGGTTAATCAGCATTATTTAAGGTTGAGATATCTGCATTTAGCTCATGGTTTTACAGGCTTAGCTGCTCTAAGAAGGGCATTACAAAGTAATACTTTTTAGAAGAGGCTTCCAAAAATTCACATGTATAATGGTTCCGAACTTCTGATATTTAATCAAATATTAGTTGAATTGTCTTTTCACAAATGTACAATTACAGCTTACTAAACACACAAAAACTGCAACCCATCCATAGTAAATCTGCTAAACGAAGGAAAGAATCAACTGCATGACTATTTGACTCGTCTTAGTTAGTTTTTTTTAGAAATATATATATATATATAGCAACCACATCCTCCAGACTTTACAATTGTTCTATCTTGCACCTTCAACTAGCCTTAGCTAGTTGATTAATTTTACAGTTTTTTGAACTTACAGCATTAAGAATGATAATGCATATTCTAATTTGTCCAAATTTCTTGAAACATGTTAATAGTCACTAGAATAATTTAAGTCATCTCGATCCAAATTTCTTGAAACATGTTAATAGTCACTAGAATAATTTAAGTCATCTCGATCCATAAATCAGACTGCTAAACATGGAAAAGAAACTGGGAATTCTCAAAATGCAACTTAACAAGATCGACAACTTACCCCAAATCATTAAGTGCTAAAGCTACCGCACAAAAGTTGGGAATTCCACTCCTCATAACCTGATTAGAGTCATTGAGACATTCTATGTGAGAACTACATCATAATAATTGTTAAAGCTCAGAAGAACACAGTCCAAGTTTCTATGTGTAGGATTACGTTTACATAGAAATAAAAATTAAAAAGGCAAAAATCAGTGCCAAGATCTACCATCAAGTAGTGTGGGGATAAATAGATCAAAATACTTGGGAATTTTGCCAATGTCATTACCAAGAAAAAGGAATCTAAATTGCCAAATTGATCATATACTAAAAATTGAACAGACAAATTGTGCCAGTCTAGGAGTTGAGTAGAATTAAGTGACATAGCGTAGGTTTCCCTTTTGTCAATTTTTATATTGACAAGCCAACAGTTAAACTTATGATGCTAAACTTAAATGCTGCCTGATTTTAATTGTACAAAACCCATGTTGAATCTACCAGTTATTTTAATAGAAAGCAAAGCCATCTGAGCTTCACGTGCAGAAGTTAGTGCACAGTTAGCTATATCCTGCAAGCCAAGTTATAATATCTCCAACAAGAATAATTTACAAAATGAAGTCATTCATAATAGAATGTCAATGAAACAGATTAACATACAGCTGAAAAATCAAAGATTGCAGTCAGATTTATGGGCACTAAATCTAACACATACAAGTGAAGAAACAAATGAGAGATACTTAAAACATTTCACTTACATCGTATGTATCTACTAGGGCAAGGAAGTTATTCGGAAAAGCCAAAGCATATGAGGTGAATGCAGCTAGTTCACTTTGATTTGTCTCACCAAAAACACCACGGAAAGATTCTGATGACTAGCATGCACACACATGAGAAAATTAGGTTAGAAAATTGATCTCACTTCTTTGCACCTGGGCAAGTGAAGAAAATCCTTAGAACAAACAAAAATTGTCAGCAACCAAGAAAACAACACCCTGAAATAATTTTCAGATTTATTAAAAGAAAAGAACAATTTTCATTGCATCTATGCATCAGCAAGAAACAAATATCTTAGCATCTTAGAAGTCATATTTCTTGTGTTCCTAACTTGGAATAATGAGTGCATTAGTAAAGTAGGTTTAAGAAGTCTATCATTAAGACATTACAATAACATCTGCTATCTCAAATTGATCTGACATATGGGGACAAGGGAATAAAAAACAGTATGATTATAGATCTCCCAAATGCAAAGATGAAACTGAGAGACAGACTCAAGTAAGGTCTTCCTTTAGTTAGTCTGTACAAAGTGGTAGATTTGTTAACTCTCAGAGATTAATTTGTCTCACAGACTTGATTTTATGGCCATGAAAATAACGTACAAGTTGAAATGTTAAGCATCTCTTCCAATTTCATGTATTGCATTATCATCTCTATCAAAAGGATTATGAATGTGGTAACTTAAGCATAGAAGAAAGTCCATGATCCATCCAGAAGGCTGTAGAGGTTGTACTCAGAGATGTACTCAGTGATCAAGAATTCTTTGAGATAATCTGAAAATATTTCTTAAAGAATTCCTTCCCTTCGAGGATTCAGTGAAGTACTGTTTCTTCATCTAGGAGAAGCTTCCTCTCTCAAAACCCCTCCCCTACCAAGTTTAGCAGCTATAAGACAGCTCTAACAAAAGCTTAAAGATGGCTTGTAGACTGATTGAAAAACAGGTCTAAAGTGACAGTTGAAGAGTGTGTGCATAGTTCCATCACTGTGCATATGTGCTAGATGAAAAAGATTTATGGTAGGTCCTAGTACATTGACATAATTACAACTACATTCTCAAAATATAAATATATTCAACATATCTCCACAGATCATTGGAACAAAAAAAGGATGATCTCCATAGATTGTATCCTTTCTCTGATAAAATGATAGCATTTCTGTGTTTTATTCTCTCATGACAAGGTAGGTTGAAGGCAATGTGCATGGTGGTTTGGATTACCTCATTACTCATCCATTAATTCGGCAAGATTAGTATCTAGCTCTGTCAATAATTGTTTAAGCTGAATAAACTCAAATGAGGCAATGACCTTAGCCCTATAAATAGAATTGAAAATAAACCAAAATATAAGTTTGATTCAATTAAATCAAATTAATACTCAAGCATCATAATTTCTTAGTCCATATTGAGTTGTAATTTCATATTAAAAGTACAACAACAACCAAGCCTTATTTCATTGGATGAGGTCGGCTATATGGATCCTTCTATATCATTGGACTCTATCCCTTATTATATCGTCATTTATATTTAAATAAATTTTATCTTATTTTATTGTTGCTAACCAAGTCTTTTTTTATCGTCCACTTCCTCATTTGATATGCACATTTGTCATAGTTTCACATCGCCTAGCATATTTATTGGTCATTTAAGTATATGGTCGTACCATCTTAACGTGTCTCTGGAGTTTTCCCTCAATAAGTGCAACCCCGACATTCTCTTTCATTTCATATCCTATTCATCCTTGTATATCCGCACATCCACCTTAACATCCTATCTCTGCAACTCTGATTTTTTGTTCATGTGCTCGAATCATGGACCGACACTCAGCTCCATATAGCATAGTGGATCTAACCGCCGTTTTATAAAATTTTCCTTTAAGTCTTAAAGGTATTTTATGATCACAAAGAAGAGGTATTTTACAATCTCAAAGAACACCTGGCGTTCTCCTCCATTTCAACCATTCCACTTATATTATATGTAAGATATCTCTCTCAATCTCTCCATCCTTTTGCAAAAATAATCATAAATACTTAAAACTCTCAGTTACCTAACTCGTATCTCCTATCTTAACAATTGTCTCATTACGTCTAATATTGCTAAACTTAAAATTTCATATATTTTATCTTTACTCTACTAAACCTAAAACTTTTCAATTTTAATGTTTCCAGCCAAGATTCAAGTTTAGCATTTACTCTTTCATGTATTTCATCTACCAAAATATTATCATCTGCAAATAACATACGATAAGTTCATCCATGATTAATATAAAAAGATAGGAACTTAGACCACCTCTCTTTATAAAACACTTCGATTAATCTTTAAAATAAAGAACTTTTATTATCAAATTACAACTCAATGTGGACTAAGAATGGGAAAAAATAATTTAATTTTGATATTGTGAATTCTTAAAATGCACTTCATAATACCAAAAAAAAATCTCAATTTGATTCACAATTAAACAAATGGCAATTGAATGCAATGCTTGTTTGGAATCAATCAACACAAACTGAGACACACTGATTTAGCAGAAATGAAACAAAACAAAATATGTCCATTTGGTTCAGTTAGATTTTTTGGTTTTAAGCTAATAATCAACAGCCACAGGAGAATTGATTAAAGCAAACAAAGACTCTCATATATTAGCTTCATGTATGCATTCCATAAATGTGATTTTTTTTATTAATCATTGTGAAATAAAAATTGAAATAGTAACATTATAAATACTTATTGTGTACTAAAATAGCATCTCTTTCACACAAAATATAGAAAAGCAATCTCCCAATCATATCCATAGAACCAACTTTTAGAGTCAATTTTTTTGCTAAATGGAAACATAGAAAATATGAAGGAAACATAGTAAATATGAAAATAAATTAGCACACGAATTCCACATTCATTAAGACAAAGCGTAACCTAATTTCAGAGAGGATATCACTAGAAAAACCTGTTTACCAACTTCTAAAAATCGTACAATATAACACTCAGGAACAAATTGTTTGAGATACATACATACAAAATGACAATCAAATAAAGTTGAAATTAAATTAGTTATGAGCAATGGATATCTAGTTCAGACTAAAGAAAGGGCAAGGGAACTGAACAAAATATAACATCCAAGCTAAAGAATTACTCACCTGAAGTTTACTGAGCCATGTCCTGACTAGAGTCAGGAAATCCATACAAGTACTTGAACCATCATGACTGCGAAGTGATTTGACTACAATCTCATCAGGGCTCTACAAAAGTGTCAGTTGGGTATAAGAATGTCTCAAGTTATATAAGAAATATTGGATAGATTTAATTATGAAGGTGGTAGAAGTTCACAAGTCTTTAAATTTACAACAAAATTGATTCCAAAAGAACACATCTGAATGTGTTTAGTTATTTATGACTGAACATACACACCATATATGAGCTAACAAATGCATGTGAATGAGTTCCTCGAAGGGGTATGCCAAACAAGTTTCCAGCAGCCACATTGCTGCCCATAGGAAAACCAACTATTAATGTACAAAACAATGAATATCAATCTTAAAAAGGAATAGAGAGAGATTATATATTTCTTACTCTACTCTATACGCTGCAAAAAAAAAACTCAATCTTAAATTGTCACAAAAATGTCAGACTAACCTTGAGCATCATGAAATGTTCAGCTAAGTTTAAGTCATAGAACAGAGTTACAGGTTGGGGTGCAATTATATCAATAAATGAACATGTAAAAATGCATATCCATCATGAATTTAATAACGAGATAAGGAAAAAAAAAAAAGGCTCAATCAATGGTTGAGTTAATTTTAGATTGTTGATCAATTGAATAGTTAGTGACGGAAAATATAACTTGGTCAAACAATATCACTTTGTCCAAATATGAGAAATGTCACAACATTGATACTAGTACCAAGAATGACATTATCAGCATCAAAACAAATGGGAACATCAGCACAAGTGTTACCATATTTCAAAATAAGTCACCTCGTTGCATCAAATCCTCCAATGTAGCAGTATTTTGACGCACTTATTCCACCATCGGGGCCCTAGGAATCAAGGAAAAGAAATTTCGAATGATATGTACTACAAACTTAGAGGCTATTGAAAAAGAGGAATAGGTGTGGGAGCTCACTTGTGCTCGTCTAAGTCCAAATTCCATTAACATTTTATCCTTTCCAGCAACAAACCGGTGCCGTGCAGCATTTGTAGCTACCAATGATGCATAATTCACAAGATTAACAAATGGAGTTTCAAGGAGTTGGACCACCTGCAAACGGACCACATAAATATTGAAGACTACATCAACAAGATACATGCAATATATATATATATATATATATATATATAAACTCAAAAGATAAAAGAGAACCAGTGCCAAAATAACTATGAATATACATTACACAAATATAAAATGAAACCATAAAAATAAAATTAGAAAAGTTGGTACAAGGACAACATTTGAATTACTCACCGCTACTGGTCCTTCAATCCTGATCAAGGGAACCTTTGGGAAAACAACAGAACCCTCAGGAATTGCATAAACTTCAACATCAGAGCAGTCAATTTTCGTGAGATATTCAAAGAATTCATCCTAGAGAAGGGAAAGAACATCAGAATTAAAGAGAACAAGTAACTGATGATTTAGCTAGCTGACTTTAATTGCCGAGTCAACATTTAATCATAACATGTATTCTTAATATTTTTTACATTTATTCCATTTCCTGCTCTTGCTTGCATACTTTGACATTTCAGGGTCCATCTAAGTAAGTTATGTGGACAACACAAAGTTCATGGTGCAAAACTCTTTTGATTCATTCTATTGTTTCAGCTCATGTGAAATGGATATAACCTTTTCCAATTTTAGAATATACATGGAGTATTTTTTTTTGGTGATCCATAATATGAATTAAAGTCTGGTGTGGTTACTTTCTTTCATCTAGAACAGGGTGCAAAAGTTTCCTCGCTTGAATGAAATATGGAATCGTATCATAATAAGCAAACATTAGTTTCTTATTCCTATTCCATCCATATCTTTTCAACTTAAACAGCATAGAACATTTAACAGAAAATACAGCAACACAAGAGGAAAGTAACCCATTGTTATCATTCTCTAACTAATTGGCTTGTCTATTAAAATACTGAATTATCAAAATAATAATAGCCCGAACAACAATAAGATACACAAATTTTGAAAGCTGATGAAGTATATAAACTTTAGTAAAAAGAGATTTTTTTTTTTTTACCAAAAACTCAAGAATGAACTATGCTTTATCAACAAAATGATCAACAAATTTAGAAGTTGGTAAATTAAATAAACTTGAGTTACAATAAACTTTTATCAAAAACTCATTTTTCTGTGTACGTGAATGATCTGGAAGTGGAAAAAAAAAACTTTCATCGAGAAAGAAGGATTCATTCAGAAGACCTTGTCAATAAGTTATTCCTCAAGGTAGATGTCTTGCCATGGAGTTAGTTAGCAACTTTTGGGTAATGACAACTACAAATATGGCAGGAGATTATGCACAGAACAATAAAGGATCTTTCTCATGCTTATTGATGTTAAAATGACTCAGTTCTAGCAACGCTGAACTGCTGAAGATAATAAGTTAAGACTTGTGACCGAGGAATATTATACTAAGGTCTTCATAAAAATTACCATCTGACATTGACAATAAAGAATTCGAGTTAAATTTTGTTTAGCCATATAACAAAATCAAATTGATGAAGATAGCCCTTTGGAATGCTATTCTAGGATATTGACTTACTATTGGTTGCTTGTATTATCTCCTTTGTAACTTTCACAAGCTTTTTTGGATGGTCTTAGATTGGTTAAGGATCTGAGAATTATTGCTTCTATGTGATACATGAATATGTTCAGTATATCACAATTATGAATCAAGGCTTACTCGTGTTGTGATGCAATTTCAGTTACCAAATTAAGTAGAACCATAAGATTGTGATGTAAAGCCTTACTTGAAAGTAGGGAAAAATACAAATGTGAATTATGAAATAAGTTATTGGAGTCTGAAGGATCTATAATGTATAACTAGTAAAGTAAGAATATATTATTAAAAAAACAATTGAACAGGAAAAATGACAAGTAAATCCAATTTATATGTTAATGAAGAAGGATTTTTTTTTTTGTTTTTTCCATAATGATTCCTATTTAACAATAGCACTACCCCAAAATTTTCTTA
Source organism: Zingiber officinale (assembly GCF_018446385.1). Classification (NCBI taxonomy): domain Eukaryota; kingdom Viridiplantae; phylum Streptophyta; class Magnoliopsida; order Zingiberales; family Zingiberaceae; genus Zingiber; species Zingiber officinale. Next base: position 22,917,338 of record NC_055990.1, read on the forward strand.
AGGAAAAAGGTTCCTGTAAGAGAGGAAAGATATATAATTTGGTGAAAGAAGTGATTGCATAAAAAAGTGATTCCCAATAAACAGAATACTCCTAGAGTATGTTAGACAACACTGAGACTTTGATGGGACTTTCAAGCATATAGTGGCATGATGATATTTATTGTCCTGGATAAGTTCATCCACTATTTAACAAAAAATTTCCATAGTATGCTCTTAAATTTTGTTAGTTATTCACTGTGATTGCTAGTTCCATCTTACTCGTCTCTACTACATCAGAACTTAACATCTTAAGTACAAAATTTCTTAATCAACCATTAGAATTGTTCCATAATATTGTATAAACATTTGCAAAAGGATACTCCAAAGCTTACAAATATTAGCACATCTCACCTTAATACTTAATAGTCCATAAAGAACATTCAATATATATTCCAGTTGACTGGATTAGTCTTAGGATGACAAGGTACATAGTCACATTTGCTTTTAAGCCTCAAAAACCAACATATTCTCATTAGAAAAAGGAAAATTCATGAGGCATGCAGATCACCTAGTGTAGACATACAGGCCTGAGTCAATATGCCAGCTCTACCTTTAACATATATCCTAGTCATTTTTGTTGATAATTCTGATCAGAGAAGTTGCTTGTTCTAAGGCATGACCAAATCATTGCCTTTATGTAACTACTCAAAAACAATTCAAAAGAAACTGAAACTTAAGAAAGTATTCTTCAAGCAACTAATGGCATGTTGTACCTCGCAATTGGGCATAACTGAACGCATGAAAGAGATATCATCCTTCTTAAAATGAAAGTTAGCAATGAGACGAATGCATTCTTCTAGACCAGCAAAGACTGTGTATTCGCCACCAAAGGGATTTTTACGAAAATATAGATCAAATCTGCAACAAATTAAATTCACGAAAAAAGATATAACAGTTTAAAAATAACCAGTAAGTTTTATAACCCAAAATAACAGTAAAACTCCCATATTTGAGCACAAGAATAACAAATTAGAATATTTCCAAGTATGCATTATATACTTCATGAATATAACATGATGAACTAAAGGGCCAACAATAAAGATGAAGAAAAGGTAAAGTAATTGCACTCAAGGCTATACTCAGTAAAAGAGTTACTTCAAGTTAGTAATTGAGATTATATTATCTAAAATATGCAAACAATCTTTCAGCTCAAGTTTAGCAGTAACAAAAGGCTGCAATATCTGGCCTATCATGGGAAAGTTCTCATTTATCAACACATTTTTCCAATAAAAAATAGTAAGTTCTTAGTTGAATTATTAAAACATCACAAAAATTACTTTCTGACTCATACTGTATACTTTCAAATAAACATTTTTTGGCATACAAAGGAATATTGTTTATCATAATACCCTAAAGATTATGGATGGCAAACATGTTGCAATGATTGATTTTGCTCCCCATAGATAATCGGAAGACATTCTCTATACCTTTTTTTTAATCAGGAAGGCATTCTCTATGGTTGAAAATAGCATGATGTTGCTATGAAAGTGAGAATATTCCAAATCATATTCTATTATAGGGAGCAACCACCTAGAAAATTTCATCCTTTATGTGGTATTATGGACTACAGCTTCTTTGGCAAAATGTACGCTAAAATCGATTAAGAGGCAGTAGATAACCAGAACCTGACAATATTTTATCTCAATTTAACAATGACTTCTTCTTTTTAATGTGTATTGAAAACCAATACAAGAAGTACTATTAAATGCTGTCACTAATGTCTTTCAAGTAAGACAATCACATAGAAACGCTTACAAGGAGCTAACATATTTTGATTTAAATAGTTATCTTCGTCGCCGTGGAGTTGAATTTATATAAAATAATGCAGACTGACATAAACAAGATAACAAGGGAGACTATTTCAAAGCAGAATTGATGAGAGGTACAAAAACAACGCATATAGAGTTTATTTAACTACATTTCAGTGATAGATTCAAATTTGCGTCTTGAAATGAATCGAAAAACAATCTCAAACGATCTGATTTAGCAATCCAAACGCCCAAACAACTAAATCATCGAGATATATCATGTTAAACAAAAGCATGAAATTAAATCTCCCTCTGATTTCCAACATGGCAATCAAAACCAGCTACTGAGTATCGACGAACTCTCTGAGGGACCAGATGTTCAAAGAAACGACACAGCAACGAAAACCACGACCGTAATCACCAACCAACTCAGCTAAAGCGCCAGTTCGTGTGAATTCTTTCCGACGAAGAAAAAAAAAACTAACGCCGGAGCGGTACTACCCGTCCGAAAGTTGAGATTACAATAACAATCCGATATGACAGGGCAAGGGAGTTGGAGCAACTCACACGGCGCGCTCGAGGTGCTTCCCAGCCTTCCAGTAGGCATAAGCCATGGTAAACTGGTACAGGTCGGTGAGCAGCGGCGTGACCATCGGGTTCGTCGCCGCGCGGATCGGCGTCGCCGCCGTCGTCGATCCGTTCTCCTTCGGGATCGTCTCCATGGATCTGCCCGTCCACTAGGGTTTTCGGTTTGCCGGAGCGCAGAGACAAAGGAAGATTCAAACTCGTAACTACTTTCGGTATCGAATGGGAGGAGGTGCCCTGGGTATTTATACTTGCATTTTGTTTAATGTATATTTATGAAAAAGGAAGGCAGACGGAACGAGGACAGCGGAAGATTCATTGGAAGATGGCGAACGCCAGGGATGGAAAGAATTGGGTGAAGACTGAAGAGCAACGGACCGGACGGGGCGGGTGGAAGGATTCTGTACGTTTTCCGGGTCAGGATACTGCCACGAAAGGAGCCTTTAGGATCGTGACGTGTGTCTTGGTTCGGGCGTAAAGTCATGAACGTGATGGGTCCGGCGGACAACGTACCCACGAGCTATCTAATTCTGAAAATGATCAATTTAATACCATAAAAAAATTTCACTTGTCATAATTTCGGACGTGCAAATAATTAGCCACCATAGTCCCATTTTAGAATTATTAAAGGTTGCATGTATTTTCTAAAATACCTACTCAATTTATTTCAACGGGTCAATTCTTATCTAAGTCACCGATTGAATTGAATAATCAACTCAAATTGTTCAATTCAATAGTCAATTAAAAATAAATTCTCGTCAACTAGATATAATTTCAATTGTGGTTAAACATAGTTTCATAAAATGTCCTAGAGGATAACATATTTATAATTTACAGCTGGCATATATCTTTGAGAAAAAAAAATCTTTCCACCTCCTATATTGATTATAAATTGACCTCGTAAAAACAAATGGAACGAGTATAATAATTTTTTACTATAATTATAATTAAACAATTTTAACCATCCATATATAAAGGACTCGGAATAAAGAAAAATTAAAAATGATCATACTTAATATAATCTTGAAAATACAATCATCCCACATGACGTAGCGTAGATGATGGACGCATGACATCTTTAACGTAATAGTCAAAGATTGATTTTCAAAAACTGACGACCTAAGATTTACCGCACTATGCATCTAACATTTATGTACTTACATTTACTTCCCTTCATATATGTTGGGTCGGCACTAAAGGAATCGCTAATATAGCATATCTACATTTGAAAATGTAATCATCTTAAATTCAGGGTAATGTATCTGTAGTAGGCAGGGTTCAAGTCTTAGGAAATGCATCATTTGTGTTCGTCCTACCATGCACTTAACACATGTGCTCTTGATAAATCTCCTTCTACCGACGTTGGATTTTTACGTGGGAGGTCGTTAATGTGACAGTTCCATAAAAGAAAAGGCAATCATTTAAATTTAATTTGAATTTAAGCTATTTGGATGACCTCTATTAGTATTTTTCAATTTATTTTAATGGTCGATGAAAAATTTTCACGGTTAAACCAATCATCTCCCAAATTAATTGGTTTAAAAAACTAAATATTTAGATTACCAAAAATAAATAAATAAATAAATAACTCAAATCAAGAAAAATAAAAAATTGGCATACTTAATACAATATACAACCATCTCAATCTAATTTGAATTTAGAAACAAATTTTTTTTTATTAAAAAGGCTTAAAAAGTTGAGAGCTTGTCAAACATTTTGTTTTTTTTTTATTAAAGTGTCATTGGATTATAACTAATCCATTGCAATAATAATAGGTCGCATTTCATTGATTGAGCAATCTACTAGAAGTCATTAAATCAAATCTTACTGTGGTTGATTAATATTTTCTTGTGTCCTTATTTAGAAAGATCGTGCAGTTAAAATTAAATAAGTTTTTTTCTGAATATGTTGGACTGTTAAGATGACAATTTTATTTTATTTTATTTTATTTTTATCATAAGACTAAAAGTCATCAAACACCTTAGTAAACAAAATATTTAGGTCTCTATAATGTGAAAATTGAGTGAAATGAACATTAGACATAATACAATGATGTTTTATGTTTAGAAGATATGTTCGAGTGAAATGAACATTAGACATAATACAATGATGCTTTATGTTTAGAAGATATGTTCGAAGCGGTGCGATAGTTGAAATATAAAGTGTTATTATATGAGATATTGGGATCGAAATTCAGACTGTCTTGGCATATCCTCTCTATGTCTTAACTTCCATATTGGCCTAGAAATGGGTTAGCAGACAGACAAGATCCTCTGATTTGTACTTTACGGACTAAAAATGCTAGGGTGAGTAAATCATCTTTTGTCACATGCTATAATGATGCTCATTTGGTAGAAATTTAAAGCCTTAGTATTATATTTGTCAACAAATAATAACAATATGCATGAATAGAGAAACATATTGTTAAAAGCTTGCCGATCACTTGGGCCAATAGAGAAACATTTTCTTTTGAGATAGAAACAATATGCATGAATAGAGAAACTCTAGAAGTATAACAATGTCCATTTGTCACAAACATGAAGTCTCTGTTGGGACCTTGACGTCACTAGAAGGGGGGTGAATAGCGTCTCACTCAAATCGTCAATTCCTACACTTGTTAATACGCAGCGGAAAACAAAATACAAACTAACAAGAAGAAAGCTAAATCCTATAAACAATAAGGAACGGAAATAAATCAAACCAAACTGTAACACAAGGCATTTACATGGTTCGGAGATTAGGGCTCCTACTCCACCGCTGTCCGTAAATTGGACGATCTTGATCCGTCTGTGGATGACTCCCCGGAAACCTCCGGCTAGTTCAAACCTCATTCTCGGTGGAGAAACATCACCACAACCTTGATTCAAACACTCTTAGATCACAAGAAGAGCTTAGAGCTTTGGAAGACTACTAATAGGGGTTAACCACCTCTATTTTGTCAATCATACATAAGCACCCCAAGCTGTTTTCCCGCTATCAGTCGACTAATAAAACCACCAATCGACTGGTCTTAAGTGAAATTCGATCGTTACGAGCCAACGGTCGGCTACCAGTCGACTGCTACAGTAACGCTGCAGTGCTGCTACAGTACACACTGTGATTTTACCCCGAGTACATTCACTCAACACTCATCCTCATCTGACCAACCTAGATCTAGTCTTTTAGGCTCCTCCATCAACCTTGCGTCCCTCGGATGTCTCCCTATCTTTCACGTCTTGCCTTCTGGAGCTTCCATTAGCCTTGTCATTATTGTCGCGTCTTCCTTTACCAAGAGGTCGCGCCTCCGGGACTTCATCCATTGTCAAGTCACACTTGGACTTACGTTGCCAAGTCTACATGGTTGGACTTACACCGCCAAGACTCATCTTTGGACTTTCCTCCTTTGCCAAAATTGCACTTGGACTTTCCTTGTTGTACTTGTATCATGCACACTCACAATGCATATCAAATACAACAATAAACCTAACTTAAACCTTTGCTCAAACATCAAAATCTAGGGTCACTAGATTGCTCTAATAATCTCCCCTTTTTTGATGTTTGGCAACCCGTTTAAGTTAGGGAAACAATATAACAATAATAATGCAAATAAACATGCAATCTACACATGCATAAATCATGGATCCTAATCCTCGCAAAGGTAAACTTCTCCCCCTTTGCAAATAAATGAGCAATCGCTCCTCTTTCACCTAAGCTCTCCCTTGAGCTAGGATTTCTTAAAAATGTGTGTAGGTTTCCCACTTAAACCTAAACTTCTCCCCCTTTGCCATATATTAAAAAGAACTCCAATAATATCCCAATTATTAGACTCTTTGACCTTTAATGACCATAAACATCATGTATTAATCCCCTCATAAGATTACATACATGTTCACTACTTTTTTGGTCATTTTCTAATGCTGAAAAATATTTTCAGATTGTATCAGTCGACTGTCATAAGTACCAGTCGACTGGCATCATCAAAATGAGCTTACAGACACATTCTGTGCTCAAAAACATTGTTACTAGTCGACTGGTAACTGTACTAGTCGACTGGTACTCTTTTTGGCAAAAATCAACTTTTTTTACCCACTTTCAGAAATGCGTCAAAAATTTCACAGACCTCCAAAAATTCTCAAATTTTGTAGAGAGATCTATTTTAACATTGTCTACTTGGTATATATATATATATATATATATATATATATATATATATATATATATATATATATATATATATATATATATATTTATTACAGATTCCAAGATTGACATAAAATTTAAAACTATCTAAATGATTCAATTGAACCTTGACCTAAAGTCCTAATTTTAGCTTCCTCTTGATGTATTTGCCCATACTAAACCATAATGCATCCCTAGCATTAATTTATATGGCATATATACATCAAAAAAGTAATTTTCATGTAATATGAACCCAATTCATATTTTCATGCATGAAACACATCCTAATTGTGTAAGCCAACTAGGTTAGAGACTTAAGTCCGTCTCATAACCACTTGGCACATTTGATAATCCATCTACTATAGGTCCCAAAGGCTCTTCCTAACCTTAGGAATCTTAACCTTAGTCACCTCCATTGGTGACTCATTCACTATGGCTAGGCTACTTCGGTGCAACTCGGGTGACACTTGGCCTACTAAACTCACCTTTTTAACCTTAGACACCTTGTTTTTGGTTAATTTCTTCTTGTCCTTAATCTTGGACACCTCATGCTTGCTATAATTATATGCCACCCTAGCATATTCCTTTTTATTGGCCTTTGATGACTTTTCCTTGTCCTTGGTCACTCCTCCCTTACCAATGTCATGTGCCACCTTAGCACTTGACCTCCTTTTGATCTTGGAGGGACCCAATTTGACATTTTTGGATCTTTGACCACTCAAATACATGTCAAGTCCTTTAGGTCCAATAATGAACCTCTCTAGGACTTTCTCCATTTCCTCAATCTTTGCCTTCAAGGCTTGATTTTCTAATTATAGGGTTCTGAGCCTAGAATCAACATGTCCATCACGTGCATTCCTAGACCTATCCTTCCTAGGCATGTGTTTCCCCTTCTTGGGATTAATGCTTAGGTTTTCACTCACTTTCCTTCCCTTAGGTAAAGTGGTTTGGGTCTTATTAGGTCTATCCTTAGTGTATGATTTCTACCATGTTAACCCTATTTCTATCATTATACCTAAATCCATGATTATGCTTAGGTAAATAATCTACATTATTTCTAACAAGCATATAAGAATTGGAGCTTGGATTAAACTTCAAAATAGGGATTACCTTCCCTTTTACCTTTGAAGCTCCCCCTTGACTTATGTTTCTCTTCTTTTCACATTTCTTCAAGTGCTTCAATTTCTTGTGCTCTCCTCTCCTTGGGCACTTTGTGTGGTAGCGACCCCACTCACCACATGTAAAGCACCTAATATGTTTCTTATTCTTTTTCTTCTTACAACTCACATTAGTTTCTAAATTAACTTTAGTGAGTTTAGGGTTTACCTCCTTTACCTTCTTGAGCGAAGGACACCTACTCTTGTAGTGCCCCATCTTACCACACTCAAAGTATTTGATGTGGTCCTTTGTGCTCTTCTTGGTAGTTGAGGTAGAGGGTTGAGCTTCCAAAATCTCCTCTTCCTTGGATTGCTCTTCTTCCTCTTCACTTGAAGATGTGGATGGTTCCACTTCTTCCTCCCTTGAAGATGTGGATGATACCTCCTCATCTTCCTTCTCCTCCTCGAATGTTGAGCTTGTGTCAACATTCGATTGGTCCTTCTCTTCTTGGACCAATGAGTCATTCTCCTTGGGTTCCTCCTCTTCTTGGATTTGTGTAGCACTCTCATGAAGTGCAATTACCTTTTTTCAAAGGTCGCTTGTGTTCTCGTACTCACCTACATTTAATACAGCATTAGGAGGTAGTAAATTGATCAAAATTCTAGTTACCTCCTTATCCGTCTCCGATTGCTTCCTTTGCTCCTCGGTCCAATACCGAGACCGGAGGCACTTTCCCTTCTTATCCGTTGGAGTTTCAAACGGTTCCTCCAACACAATCCATTGGTTTCAATCCATTTGGAACCAAGTCTCTAACCGATTCCTCCAATACTCGAAATTATCTCGATCATATGGAGGTAGGATCCGGATATCCCATCCAAGCGAACCTTCCGACTCCATCTCGTCTACCTCTAACGGTTGCTCCTTTGGCGATTAATCCAACGAAGAGTTCACCTTGCTCTAATACCACTTGTTAGGACCTTGACGTCGCTAGAGGGGGGTGAATAACGTCTCACCCAAATCATCACTTCCTACACTTGTTAGTACGCAGTGGAAAACAAAATACAAACTAACAAAAAGAAAGATAAACCCTATAAACAATAAGGAAGGAAAATAAACCAAACCAAACCGTAACACAAGGCGTTTACATGGTTCGAAGATTAAGGCTTCTATTCTACAGCTGTCCGTAAGGTGGACGATCCCGATCCGTCGGTGGATAACTCCCAGAAAACCTCCGACTAGCTCAAACCTCTTTCTGGGTGGAGAAATCTCACCACAACCTTGATCCAAACACTCTTAGATCACAAGAAGAGCTTGGAACTTTGGAAGACTACTAATAGGGGTTAACCACCTCTATTTCATCAACCATACATAAGCACCCCAAGCTCTATTAAATAGTGCTTGGGAGGAAAACACCAAGCTGTTTTCCCGCTACCAGTCGACTGATAAAACCACAGTCGACTGGTCCTAAGTAAAATTCGATCATTACGAGTTAACTGTCGGCTACCAGTCGACTGATGAAAACACCAGTCGACTGCTACAATATCGTTACAGTACTGCTACAGTAACACTACAATATTACTACAGTACACACTGCAATTTTATCGCAAGTACATTCACTCAGCACTCATCCTCGTCCGACCAACCTAGACCTAGTCTTTTAGGCTCCTCCATCAGTCTTGCGTCCCTCGGATGCCTCCCCATCCTTCACATCTTGTCTTCTGGAGCTTCCATCAGTCTTGTCATTATTGTCGAGTCTTTCTTTGCTAAGAGGTCGTGCCTCCAGGTCTTCATCCATTGTCAAGTCACACTTGGACTTACGTTGCCAAGACTACATGCTTGGATTTACACCGCCAAGACTCATCTTTGGACTTTCCTCCTTTGCCAAGATTACACTTGGACTTTCCTTGTTATACATGTATCCTGCACACTCACAATGCATATCAAATACAACAATAAACATAACTTAAACCTTTGCCCAAACATCAAAACCTAGGGTCACTAAATTGCTCCAACAGCCTCTAATCAAACACCTCTAGGGTTATCAAACACTATTGGTCATGTGTCTTTGATGGCCCTACATATCTCAAAATTTGAACACACAAGCTTGCGTAGACTTGAGGAACCTTAATAATGCAACAATTAATGTTAATTTTGCACAAGATTGAGGTCTTTATGATTGTCAAACACTTTTAGATTGTTTAAAGTCGACTGGATTCATTAATGATTCAATTCTTATTAATGAATCCAATTGACTAGCTAGATTTACTTTCATTCTATCAATCATACTCAAAGTATACATAAATGAATATGAACAAACTTAGGAGAATTTTAAGAGTGCAGAAATATTCATTTAACACAATATGACAAAAAAGTATTTAACAACTCTATAAAACTGTTATGTCGTGGACCGTCTACTATGGATTCATGCATAACTTGAGGCATCTCTAATATATTGTAGGCACCCTCTTAATTTTTGTTGAGGTGCCTATGCATGTTTTTTTAGGTACGTTTTTTTGTTTAATTTTTTTAATTCCAAGGTTAAACTAATTAGATTTTATTTTTAGAGTTTAAGGGTTGAGTTATAATATTCAAGTTACAACAAATTTTAAACTAAAAAAATATTAGGTGCTTACGAGGTATATATTTAGGGTGTCTAATAATATTTTATTTATTTATTTATTTTAGTTCCGAGGTTAAGCCAATTATATTTTACTTTTAGGGTTTAGGGATTGGATTATAGTGTTCAAGAAAAAAATTAAAACTAAAAATAATTAGGTTCTCACGGAACATAATATATATATTTAGGGTTTAAGATTTAGGAAACCATGGGCGTTACAAAGCAACATCAAATTATAGTGTTTGTGTGTTGGGGGCACCGTCAATGAGTATGAAGTGGACTACTATGGGGTGTTGGAAGAAATTATGGAATTGAAATATTATGGTCTTAAGGATGCTATTGTATTGATTAAGTGTCATTGGTATGATACATCAGATAAAGGGATGAAAATAGATAGGTTGGGTCTTGTAAAAATTAATCATAAATCAAAGTTAAACACAAATGACCCTTTCATATTAGTTGCTTAAGCCCAACAAATATATTATATCGGATCTCCTACCATCAAACAAGAGAGGAATGATTGGGTCATAGCATGCAAAGTGAAAGCTAGAGGAAAATTTGACATACCATTCATTGAAGAGCAAGATGAAAATATTTCACCTATTGTTGAAGTTGCTTATCAAGAAGAGGAGATACCCCGTCCACACCTTATTCTCATAGATACAAATATTGATGATGCTAACATTATTTGTGATGTTGATGAAGAGGAACTAAATTCAATGGAAATTGAGGAGCTTCGTCGTGTTATGAATGGCAAGCAAGTTATTCTAGATCATGAAGAGTTGGAGGAAGAATTTGAAGATTTTGAATCAAACGAAGAAACAAAAGATGAAATAGATCACGACTCTAATAATAGTGCTAGTGAAATGAAAAATTATAATTAAATATATTTGCTATTTTTGTTTAGCAATCTTTTCAATTTTATTGTGTTGATTTTGATCTTCATTTCGAACAAAGTGTAATAAGATGACTTGGTTCATAGTATACTATTGTTTTTGGCAATTTTTTGCAGAGAGTTAAAATTGATTCTGTTTTTGATGTTAGAGGTAAATTGATTTAATTTTTGGCTTTATACCTTTTACTATTGTTTACTGCCTTTAGTAGTGAATATAGATTTTTTTCTATCGTCAGTTTTTATTGTACTATTGTTCACAAATGATGTTAGTAGTGAATAAGATTACTGTTGTCAGTTTTTGTAATATGTACTGTTGTTTACTGCCATTACAGTAAACAACAGTAGATTTGTTACTGTTATTGTCTTTGCTGAATTATGTAGAAATTGTGTTTATTGCTATTGTTACTGCAGAAATTGTGTTTACATTCTGTTACTGTTGTTTGTATTATTGCTAGTGTTTACTGCTAGTATGTTGCATATTGTAATCAGTACTGCATAGTGTTGTGCATGGCAGAAATTTGTTCTTCACTGTTGTTGTCTTTGCTCAATTCTACAGAAATTGTGTTTACTAAATTTTATTTGTTTTTTACTGCAAATAAATAATACCTGTGGAAATTTGTCATGTTTGCTATTATTTACTAAATTTTACTGTCGTTATTTTTTACTGAATTTTATTTTGTTTACAGAAATTTATCAAGTTTATTATTTTCTGTAGAAATTTTATTTGCATAGAGTAATCTGTACTGCATAATGTTGTTCACTGCAGAAATTTATTGTTCACTCTTGTTGTCTTAGCTAAATTCTGCAGAAATTTTATTTACTGAATTTTATTTGTTGTTTACTGCAAATAAACAATATTTGTAATAATTTGTTGTGTTTGTTGTTGTTTATTGAATTTTAATGTTGTTGTTGTTTATTAAATTTTATTTTGTTTACAGAAATTTGTCACATTTGCCGTTTTCTACAAAAATTTTATTTCCATAGTGTAATCTGTACTGCATAGTATTTATTGCTCTTCACTTCAGAAATTTGTTGTTCACTTCAGAAAATTGTTGTTTACTGTGGAAATTTTGTATACCGAATTTTATTTGTTGTTTACTACAATTATCTTTTGCTTATTTTTTTTTTGTATTCTCTTTTGTTGAATTTTTTATTTATGTGATGCAGGATGTCAAATAGAGGGGCAAAAGATATTGGTTCCAGCAAAGGAAGATCAAGGGGGAGAGGACGACGTAGATGACAATCTCTTACAATACAAGATGAGTATGCAATGTATATATTTTTTTATTAATGGTATACAAATTTGAATAAAACATTGAGTTACATAATATTTACTTTAATAATGATGTATGTAGGCAATATGATACAATGTCTGAACTTGACAATATACCAAATGAAGTACAGGTGCATAAATTTTATCTTGATAATGTATTTATTAAATTACATATATTATATGTATTTATTTGTCCTAGGATGAGGTGGAAATACAAATCTCAGGAAATGATGTGATCAATGATGCTCGAATGATGCTCGATATGAAGAAGGTAGTTCATCAGTAGTTTGATGAAGAGGACCTAATCAAGGGTTTCAGATTCCATCAAATATTGATGAATAAACTAAAATAAACGTGCCTATGAATAAGTAAGTCATATGACTTTTAAATTTAATATGTTTTCTGTCTATTTTGTAATAAATTATTTTTCTTGTTATAATATTATTAATTTTGTTGTATTTAGATTTGTTGAAATTGATGTTCCTCTTGAAATTACAAATGATATCAAAGGAATGATTAAATAAACGTGATCAATGTGGAAAAAGATGTCTAATGATATTAATGATTTGCTTTGGAAAAATTTTAAGGTAAGCAATATATTTTAAACTCTAAAAAAAATAATATCATTTTATATGAATTAATTCACCATTGATATTATTTATAACCATTGAATTTGAGGCAATTGAGATATAAATGGGATAATTTTAAAGACAGAGAAATGAAAAAGGTATGGAATGAAAATACATGTGAGAGGTATACAACAATAATTCATTTGGCTAAGAAAGCAGCATTATCATCCGCACAAGAAGATTTAGGAAGGGAACCAAACATATTAGATATGATAGGTAGGAGACCTGAATGGATGGAGGCTAATATCTGGAATGATCTAGTTAAAAATCATTGGAATACAGAATATCACAAGATCAAATGTGATATTGCACGTAAAAATAAAATGATAATGAAGGATGAGACTATTACCAAACATATAGGGGGTTCAATTTCTTTTGGAGCACACCGCGAGAGGATGGTAAATCTGTTTTCTATATGTTTATTTCAAGAATTCATACATCTCATTTATTAAATTTAATATTTAAATTTAAATTAAATGTATCTCATATGATCTGGTATATATTGATATATGTTATATATGATTGTAGAAAAAAGATTTGGGACGAGAAGTAGATGAATTTAAGGTTTTTGAACGAATACATAAAAAGAAACAAAGTATTGGAGAGTTTGTGGATAACAAATCAGCCCGAGTTAGTGTAAGTTAACATAATTAATTATTCATTAATATCATATTGACATCTCATTTGTTTGTTTTATATTTATTAAACTAATATAAATTATTATAATATGGACGGAACAATATAGAGAGCGACTAAATATTGATGATCACTTTACTCATCCTTCATTTAATCTCAAATCATGATGTAATGTGGTGGGTGGCCAATATGAGGGAAGGGTGTATGGATTTGGACACAATCAACACTTTGGAAGATCATACAATAGAAATTCCAATGAAATGTGCTCCAATTAGAAAAACAAAGAACTATCACAAGAAATTGAAGACATATATGCTACTAGTAAGAGGATGAAGAAAGAAATTATTGAAAGCAAAAACAAATTGAAACTCGTTATCACAGAAAATAGGAAAAGAGAAGATAAACTTATCGAGAAAAGTAGACAAAGGGAAGAGAAACTTATGGAGGAAGATAGACAAAGAGAAGGAAATCTCAAGGAGATGGTTCGTAAGATGATTCAAGAGGTGTGAGATACAAATCATTTGTATCTAGGAGGATCTGGTCCCCGTGAGCATCGTGATAAACGAAATAAAGATTAGATTTAGTTAGATAATATGAATTTTGGATGATGTGGTATTTTTGGATTAAAAATTAATTATTTCAAATATTTTTAATTTATTTGAAATGTGTGATTATTTCTGCTAAAATAATATGTAGATGAGAAAAATAAAAATATAATATAATAACAAATTATGATAAATTTAAATATGAATTTTGTAAATAGTTTTATAAACAAATCAAAATTATTTTTGATATGTTATTTGAGACAGATTAATAATAGATTTAAAATAAAATTAGAGACGAAATTTATATACGAATTTATAAATATGATTGTAAGCAGATTAAAATCGGCCGAGTAATCATGTTGATTGTTTCACTTGGGTAAATTTTTAATGCAGAATCCGTCTATTTGGTTTTATTCTACTTTGCCGATCCGTCCTCTGCTTGGTCGATCCGCCCTCTGTTCGGTCGATCCGCCCACTCGGCCGATCCGACCTGCTCGCTCGATAGATCCGACCTCTCAGTCGATCCTCCCTCTCGGCAATTCTTCGACTCGAAGCATAAACCAACTCCTGTTGGTAGCTTGAGATTATCCGCTTAGATCATCTTAACTAAGAGTAATTTAAATTCAAATAATACCTTGTATATTTTCGATATCATATTGTTTGTACTCCAACACTTAAAAGGTCATGCGTGATTAAATTTTGTGAATATTATTTTTTAAAATAAAAAAGTTTGAATGAAAATAAAAATTAGAAAGGATAATTTTATTCTTTAAAAATTAGGTGCTCCCCACAAGTCTATAGACTATAGGCCACTTGTGAACCCATAAAGTCCACCCATTCACTATCCAATCCACTCCTAGTAAATTGATTTATAAATATGCAAAAGCACCAGAGAAAAAAAAAAGGGAAAAAAATCATCCCCTCCCTCTCTATACCATCCAGATAAATTTCACCTTTTAATATTTTTATAAATGGGATGAATATTTTAGAAATAAATTTTTGAATGGGTATAAATTATGATCTAAATTTACTCATAGCTCAATCAGAGAAAAACCATCTACTTTTGGTAAAATTCGAACACCTAAATTATTATTTTTTTTAAAAAAAAATCATCTTTTAATATTTTCTAACCCTCCACACAAGTTAAAGAAAAATAGGGAATTTAAAATGGTACATTATTTTCTTCAAAGGTAAAAAAATTAAATGTCACTACGTTTATTTAGGAGACTTTGATATGCTGCCTATTTTATCTTGTGCATATTTATATATATATTAACAGGATTTAAGGTTTAAAATTTACGGTACAAAATTTAGGGTCTAGAAAGTTAAAAAAAATGCATTAAATATGCACGGATTGTTCATGAAAAATATATATTTTTAAATTTCAATTTCAAGAGGATATTCTTGGTGTTTTTTGAAAATCATTTTTACTAAGTTTTTTTTTTCTTTTCACAATATAAAGTAAAGTGAGTGATATTGTTTAAAAATAAATATTTATTACACTATTCGTATCCAACAAATTAAAGGAGGTTAAAAAAAAATAGTTAAATATTTATTTTATTTTATTATAAAAATAAAAAAATGATTTAATCTAAAGATTTTCATGAGTTCATCACGTAAAACGGTCGCGGCAGTCCAGTCTGAGTCAAAAATAGTGGAAAAGATCGAGCTTGAGGGCGAAAGCTGAGGCAGAGAGATGGCGAGAAGGGCGGATGAGGAATACGACTATTTGTTCAAGGTCGTCCTGATCGGCGACTCCGGCGTCGGCAAAACTAATCTACTCTCCCGTTTCACCCGCAACGAGTTCAACCTCGAGTCCAAGTCCACAATCGGCGTCGAATTCGCCACCAGGACCCTCCAGGTATCAATCAGATCTATCGATTTCCATTGGGTTCGAAGCCGCCGCGCGATAGATCAGGCATTGATCGCGCACAACTCTGTCTTTGTCATCTCTTGTTTTCCTTTACGGAAACGACAGATCCGTTTCTGTCTGGTTGGCCGTCGTCGAACCTAGACCTTGAACTGTTGATTTTTTTTTTCCATGAAAGACCGTGTTTTTAGGCTGGCCATTTCTCCTTGTTTTCTTCCTTGGATATCTCCGATGAATTTCTTTGTTCTCTATATTTACTAGATTCCCTAGATCTGGGCTTGTTTGTTTGAGCATTGTCCTGTTGCCCTTTTGCTCTTTTGTACTTACAGCAAAGCTATTGAGCATGACAATGAATGCATTTTATGTAATTTCCTTGACTCGGTGATCATGTAGTTTTGATTTAATTAACTTATGTTTAGTTCTTGCTAGTTTGACTCGGTATCCATTGATGCCCATGTTATTACTTTGATATTTTCCTACCAACTATCTCTTGGTTCAGGCATAATGCTAAATCTTGCAACTTGTAAGTTGAACCTAAAAGACTTAAGGAAGCATTTTTAAAATGCCACCCAGCTGGATGAAAGATTCACAACAGTATGACAATTTGAAAGATGGCATTTTCTTTGCTCGTACTTCATTTGTCTAATCTGCATTTTTGAGCCTTTTTATTCTTCTTTATCTTTATGATAAGGCTCATCTAACAGTACTCAAAGATTAGTGATGCAATTTTCTTTTATCCTTTGTACTTCCTAGTATAGATAGAAGGGGAGCCTTGCGTAATGGTAAAGTTGTTGCTTTGTGACCAAAAAAAGTCACGGGTTTGAATCCTGGAAACAGCCTCTTGTAAAAAAGCAAGGTAAGGCTGCGTACAATGGATCCTTCCCCGGGATCCCGCATGGCGGGAGTTTCATGCACCGGGTTGCTTTTTTTTTTTTTTTTTACTTCCTAGTATAGATAGTTTCTCAGATTCTCCCCATCTTTTCTTTGTGATAGCTACCTTGATATGCTTCTTTCTGTTTACTTTAAGAGATTGTTCTGCAACTACAATTATGCATTTGTTAACACAGCATCAGCTTAACATTCATCTGAGAAATTTCTATTTTGATGCTCAGTTCACAAATACTATTTAATGAAGTATCATTGGATGAGCATAGCCTTTTAAGATCAACCTCTGAACTATCATATAGCTATGTCTTTAAGTAGATTCATTGAGATCTAGTTTTCTGTCTAATTTAGGCTTCTTAACCATGTTCTTAGATGACTTTTAGCTAGATTACATAATGAGGCCATGACCTGGTACATTATAGGCCTTCTGTGAAGTTTGATTATGTATAGTTTGTAGGTCAGTCCAAGGATATCTTTTTCTCTTCCAAAGTTGATCTTCTCAAGTTAAAGTTTCTTAACTTTGACTGTAAATATTTTCAATTGAATAGAACTTTTCTTTATACCAAACATCAGGAATATACAAAATCATTTTCCTAGAAACTGTTTCTGAGATTTACAGGTCAAATCTCACACATTTTTTATATATCAGCTACCATGTTGGCTCAGTATCAAGTATCATGACTTTAAGGCATATGCTTCCATGTTTTTGGTAAATTTTTGTATGATTTCATCTTAAGCTTCCCTACCTTGTCTAGGTTGAAGGTCGGATAATAAAAGCCCAAATATGGGACACTGCAGGCCAGGAGCGGTACCGAGCAATAACCAGTGCCTACTACCGCGGAGCCCTTGGTGCTATTATAGTCTATGATGTGACCAAGTCGACAACTTTTGAGAATATCAGCCGGTGGCTCAAGGAACTTCGCGACCATGCTGACTCTAATATTGCAATCATGCTTGTTGGCAACAAGACAGACATAAAGCAGCAGCTTGCAGTGGCCTCTGAAGATGCACACAGCTACGCAGAGAAGGAAGGACTTTCTTTCATAGAGACATCAGCTTTGGATGCTACAAATGTGGAGCAAGCCTTTCAGATGATTCTTGCAGAGATATACCGCGGCATTAGCAAAAAGAACATCTCATCGGATGAGCCTGGGTTTGGGGGTGCAGGTGTTAAAGAAGGAAAGACCATCGACGTTTCAGTATCGGAGTCCAATGGTACAAAGAAGCAATGCTGTTCAACATAATGGTTTACGATCTCTTTGTTTCTTAAGCATGTAATGGTTTCAAATTTCTCAATGTGGCTTCTCTATTATCATTCCTTGTGATTACCTGGTGCAGTGAAAATATATTAGGACAAAAATTAAAAGGACATTCTAAATTATACAGATCATTGAAAGGGCATTCCATTTTTTAAAAAAGTCAAAGGACAAAACTCTTATCCCTATTACGACGTTGTTCTTTACTTCTAGAATTATTATAGTAGCTATGATTAACTATTACAATGTGTAAAAGTTATTAAATAGCTGTTACAATTATTTTAAAATGATTTTGATTAATTAGCTATAATATTTATAAGCTATTCGATAACTACTATAAGTGTAGAAACTACTCATTAGTTCCTATAATATGAAAATGAACTATTTCAATGTTTAGGATTTAGGATTCAGAATTTAAGGTTTAAAGATTATAACGTACAGAAAGTATTTGGTAATTACTACTATGTAAAAAATTAACTATTTTATTAAAAACTTAAATTTTAAATCATAAACTTTGAATATTATTATATTAAAGTACTTTTTACCAACTTAGTTAAAAAGTAATTTAAATTGATTAAAATCACTTAAAAATATTTATAGCAGGTAATTACTTACTAAGTATCTGATACAATAATATTAAGTATTATATGTTGTAACAATTATCCAATAACTTCTACACGTAATAATAGTTAGTTGTAATTATTATAATAACATTGGAAGTAAGGATATTCTTAAAATAAAATATCTCATGGACTCACTTTTAACTTGTTTTTTTTAATCGCCATGATTTATATAATTTGGGGTGTCTTTTTTAATTTTTGCCTAATAGATTAATGATCAGTTGAGGTGATTGTTTGAGGTTCAATTGTTTTCATCCCCTCCTTTCCCCTGCCTTAGCTTTCCTCTCCTTTTCACTCACTGATCTTTTAATGGGATGCATGGAGTCCAAGTAAACAGGGTGGTCCACTAACAGCCACATGCAGGTAAATTTGACTCCTCGTTGGGCACCGACATGCCTACTGTTCGCGGTCGATAAATTTGACTCCTGCCTCAGCGGCATCTGACCGTCCGTGTTGAAACGATTGAATCTGACGCACTCATTTGCCTTCGGACTCACTGTTGGGAAAAACAGAAGTTTCCCAACCATTGCGGACTAAAATTTAAACTTAATTTCCGTTAATTTTCTTTTCACCGCAAAAAATAAAAATAAAATAATAAAAACTAAAAAGAAGTTTCGACGCTCATCTGCTGCTGCTGCTTCTTCTTTGGGGTTCGCTTCTTCGCTGTCCCGTTCGCGAATCCCTCGATTTCCGATCCGGAGGAGGACGACAAGTAGCATCCTGTCGGCATGGGGATAGAGATCTTGGCGCTTTCCCTCGCTTCTCCTGCCTCCCAGTGTTAGATTAAACCCTTCTTACAATTCGCGGATGACGTTTTTCCCCCTCCAGTTTTTCCTCCTCCGATGCTTTATATAAACATCTGATAATAAGTTGTATCTAGTTAGGGTGGACTGGAATTATGACTTTTCCTGGCGTTAATGGACGTGATCGCTTTTGTTAGGAGCCGATAGCTGGTTGTCTTGATTTACTGTGGCGTCACTGGATTTTCATTTTCTTTTTGTGTGGGTGTATGATCCTGCAGGGGAGCGTTTGTCATCATCTTGTCAAGCAAGCACTAGGGGTTTCATCGAGATGGCGAGCCTGCACCTCGGTGCTTCAGCTTTGTCTCAGACGATGTCGTTGCCCAAAAAGTAATTTCATCCTCAGACTGTAATTTGCAACGTTCTCTCAAGCTACTGTTTTATTCTGCCTTGAATCAAATACATCGATTTCCTTATTTGAAAATTAGTTGTGATAACTACACCTGAATCAGGTAGTGTTACCTGACTACTGTCTTCCTTTTTTTTAACAACATAATATTGATGTATTTCATCACTTACCTAGTAATATATTAAAATTTTAATACTAAATCTATATATTCCAACGCGGCAACATATTCTTAGTTCCCTGTATTAATTTAGGTGAGTTTTACTAGTGTGCCCTTTAACTTACTTGTTTGCTTCAAAAATAAATTATAGTAATTAGATCGTCAATTGAATAAAAATTTGGCAATTTACGAAAGGGTGCATTCAAGTTTCCAAAATACACAAAGAGCATATTAAACTTTGGAGTTTATCAAAGGGCACATGCTTTTTCTAAAATATCCTCAATCCGACCCACTTCAACAGACCCATTAGTCGAGTCGACGGATCAATATATTGAAAGTGATATCAATCGACTAACCAATTAATTGAAAGTGCTGTCAGTTGACTACCCAATCAATTTAAAGTGACTTAGTCGACTGGATGTGATTTTAGTCGACTGGGTGTGATTTCAGCTGATTGGTCACAATCAAACACCTTTGACTAAAAGTGTTTGACGGTCATATAGGGTTTGAAATTGTCAAAAAATGAACATGGATAGAATTAGGAAAACCCAAGAAGTGCAGTAGTACTCATTTGACATAAATGCTAGGCCTTTAAGGTATCAAACACTTTTAACCAAAAGTGCAGTCTTAAAGTGATCAAAATTTGAAAAAAAATGAATTTGAATAAATCCAAGGGAATCCCAAGAGTGCAATGCTCCTATTTGGTATGAATATGAAGCTTCTAGGGTTGTCAAGTACTTTTTGCCAAAGGTGTTCAATGGTAACTAATTGACTAAAATCATATCCAATTAACTGGAGTCACTTCGAGTTGACTAACCAATCGAGTGGTAGTCGTCGAACAACTTTGGTAGAAAGTCTCTGACAACTCATAGAGAGCTCAAAATCTTGAAAAATAAAAGAGCATTAACATACTTAGGGAAGCCTATGAGTACAACAATGTTTATTTGGTAGGAACTTGAGGCATCCGGATTCATCAAAAACTTTTTTTTTCCCCCCAAAAGTGTTTGATGATCATAGAGAGCTCAAAATCTTGAAAAAATAGCATTTATATACTTAGGGGAAGCTTAGGAGTGCCATAATGTCCATTTGACACAAATCCAAGGTCTCTAGGGTCATCAAACACTTTTTTCTAAGAAATTTCGACGACCCTGTAAGGTTTAAAATCTAGAAAAATAAATATAAGTGGAATCAGGGAACCCCAAGAATGCAATAATGTTTGGTTGGCATGAATCTAAGCTCTCTTGGGTTGTTAAACACTTTTAGTTAAAAGTGTTTGCTTGGCTACATGAATTTAGATGAATTTACTTGGTTAATCCTCTTTCTCTTAATTTTTCAACTTTTGATAAGATTATGTTAATTAGATAACTGATGATTTTTATTCATTCTTATATCAATGTTTGTTGAGATAAGTTCATATCAGCATTAATCCTTTAATCTTCCATCATATGACTAATCATTTCATATAACAGGATTAAAATGCCTGCAACATGCTCAATTCAGATGTTGAACTATCCTGGCTGCCACACCGAACCTCATCGCAGTCCATGCTACATAATGAATGATAGGGTTTCAAAAAACTGTTTCTGGAAGCATGATTCGTCTTCATCCATTCATAGGAGACCATTCAAATTATACTCATCATCCTCGGAAGCATTGCTCACCTCTACGTCTCAGGCATCACAGGACACACTTGTCCTGGGCAGTGAAAGAGTAGGAGTTTTGTTGCTCAATCTAGGTGGGCCAGAGACCCTTGATGATGTCCAACCGTTCTTGTTTAATCTATTTGCTGACCCGGTATATCAAATTTCACTTTCCATTTCCACCTTTGATTTTCTTCAATTTGCACATTATATTGGACTTTATATGCTTTTACAGAAAGTTATGTGGGTCACTGTTTGCAATGACATAAGTTTACTGGAAAAAGATATCTCAGAAATGCATTTGTAAAGCACCAGTTATCTTTAGAATATTCTAGGAGTTGTCAAACTAATGGTTCAAGAGTACAAAGGCACCAAGAACTACAGTTACAAACTTCTAACTTATCAATATTTCTATAGTCACTAGCAACTGACTAATTTTTGACTTTGTTTAACTATGGTCATGATAATGTAATTTTATAGGATTAACTGAAACTCAAATAAGATTTAGTAAAAAAAAAAAAATCCCAGGATCCACAGCATGATATTTTTCAAACTTTTATCAGGCAGTTACTGGATTTATATCAGTAGTTCAGTACAATTTTAAGTTTCATGTTTTATAGTTGTAAATTGTAAGCTTTCAATGCCAATTGAAAACATTTCATCTTAGCTTTGTTGTTTTTGATTTGTCATTTGGGCCTGATAATGTAGACTACAATATAGGTTTGAGCTATTCTTTCTACTTATCAACTTTTTTTGTTGCTTTCTGACATTGCATATCCTTGTTGTGTGTTGTATAAAAGATAAGCAATTCTCTGCATTTATGCTTGCACCTGAATATTGAATAAAACTATATACTAAGAGAGTGTGCTGCGCCGATTTACTTTAAGTTGGTTGCCTACACTTTATAGAAACATTGAAGGACAACTTCACTGTAAGTAGGCAGAATGTGAGATTATTTGCCACTGACAGTACATGCAACATTCATTCTGATAACTTTAGTGTAGGCTGACAACCTACTTGGTGTGATTCAATTTGCAGGACATAATTCGGCTTCCTAGAATGTTCCGGTTTCTTCAAAAGCCTTTAGCACAATTCATCTCTGTTGTCAGAGCACCTAAAAGCAAAGAAGGGTATGCTTCTATTGGTGGTGGATCTCCGCTGAGAGAGATAACTGATGCACAGGTAAGTTTCTAAGTTTTTTTCTTTTTTGTGTGTGTAAAAATATGGTAACCTATGGTGACCAAACTTTTTTAAAAAAGGCTCCTACTCAAAGATTGTGCTTCATTTTTAATTTTTTTGGATTGGTGTTGGATAAAAATTCATGTAAATTGAAGCATTCTAGATTCAACAAAATTTCAAACTGACTGAACTTTTTCCATATACTCTGGGGCATTTTTTCCAGACTCCTAGTTTTATATAGATCATTTTATTTTTCCTGTTTCCCTTTGTTTTAAGGATGTATTACAAATTGCTTTCAGTAATTGACGCCTACTGCACCCTTCAATTTTCCTTCCAAAAATAGTTACAATATTTCTGTTGTCAATTACTACAGACCTAATGTGATTGATCCTTTTTGTGTGAATAAAAAAGGCAAAAGCATTGAGAAAGGCTCTGTGTGACAAGAACATTCCTGCTAAGGTGTATGTAGGAATGCGTTATTGGCATCCGTTTACTGAAGAGGCTATTGAACAGGTCAGAAATAATCCATATTTGAGATAAGAATTGAATGGCACAGAGGAGTCTTATCAATTCATTCTCTTTCATAATGGTAGCTAGAATGTTTGGAATCCCAGCATGTCATTATTGTAGATTGAATGGTTTTGTGTAACTACTTATGATTGGTTTACTTGGGTAAAGATATTATAGATCAAACATGCATCCTAAGTTTGAGTGATTGCCATTGCCGCTGGATCATTATACAATGGCTAGAAGTTTGTTAATTTTTTAATGCAATCGGATAGTGATGTGGGAATTTCTGTGATATAATTGTTTGCCTAGAGAGCTAATAGAACATTCAGATTTTATGTATTATATGGTTTTTGATAAAAGTTTATGAAGAACAGGCTTTCCTTTTCTAGTTTCCTTTTGTTTTCTTTCTGATTTCTTTCTTGGACAGCTAATAGAAATAACAGCTCGGATGATTCCTTTTTAACCATGAAATATAGCTGGCTGTATTTAAGTGATATCAAGCTAGGGGAAATTATCTTGTGGTGGAGTTTTTGTTGGCTCAATACACATTATGGGTTCCTTTACTCCGAAGGATAGAAAAGTGGAAAAAATTGGGTCCTTCCTTTTGTTACTCTAAAGGATGGAAAAGTGGGGAAAAAATGGGTTCTTCCTTTTGTTTACATCCATTCAATTTTTCACTTTTTCATCCATCCATTTTTTCATCCTTTGGAGCGCATGGACCCTAAATCTATTCTCCCTGGACTGCGACTTCAAATTTACACTTCTGTATTTGTCTTTTTGTTGAAGTGGATTATGTCTGACTTTAGAAATTTTGGTGTTATCATGGATGTATAATTTAAATGGTTGCATTAGGCTGGAAATGCTGCTCCCGAACCAAGATAAAAAATGTTATTCCTCAATCCATGAATCTTAACTGTTGATGAATTGATGAGTGGATAAAGGGAATTTGCTATCTTTTATTGCATGCTACGTTTTTCTGTTTATTCTTGAATATATTTCTGTACAACAGATGCAGAAAAGTTATTTTGCTGATCGTGAACTATTTATATCTGCAAATCAATTTCTAGTTGCCTTTCAGTTTGTTCAATTTCTGGAAATTTGCATCACCATGTTTTCCAAATATAAATTTTTTGCAAAAATTTATTTTCACTAATCTGGATCTTGTATGGTTGAAAATACACAACATATCAGTAAATATTTAATTTGTTTCTTATGCTGGCAGATTAAAATTGATGGTATCACAAAACTTGTTGTACTTCCTCTATATCCTCAATTCTCCATATCAACTAGTGGTTCAAGTCTTCGTCTATTGGAAAGTATATTCAGGTTGAGCCCTAAATATGGCTTCATATTCCATGCTTAGTTTGGATCAACCTGTAATATTAATTTCTGGTGTCTAGGGAGGATGAATATTTGGTCAATATGCAACATACTGTTATACCTTCTTGGTATCAGCGTGAAGGATATATCAAGGCAATGGCTGATTTAATTGAAAGAGAGTTGCAGAAATTTGAATCACCTACAAAGGTATGATTGAATTTTACCCTACTGCATATTCTCTTTTGGTAGTATTTTTTTTGTTCTATTTTTTCACATTTTATTCCTTGAATGCATATCAAAACTATGCGGTAGTCTTGATGATGCTAACAAGGAAAACTAATTTATTTAAATTTTGAATTCTGATTTTGCATGATATAACAACAATGACTTCAAAATCTATAACTTTCTCCTTTTAAGTTGATGGTGTGTGTGTGTGTGTGTGCATGTTATTTTTATTACTTTCCCTTTTCAGATGTCTTGATACAGATTGGGTCTAGCAATGTAAGGCTCATACAACATGAGTTTTGGGCCTTCACTTGAACTCACTTGGAGTTCCTCACATTATCTGGTAGCAGTGGTGGATTTACAAGGGGACTTGGGGGGGCCACGGCCCCCCCAAGTCTCCATGTAAATCCTCCCTATATATGCATGTAGTGGCGGATTTACAAGGGGACTTGGGGGGGCCACGGCCCCCCCAAGTCTCCATGTAAATCCTCCCTATATATGCATGGTTATATTATATATACTAGGATATATATATAGTATACAGATATAATTAGAATGGTAAAGGAGTACAAGATGATGAAATTAATTTTTCTTTTTAATATATTTTAATATAATCGATGCGAATGATATACTTATTAAATATGCTATATAATTTAAGAGAAAAATATTTCTTTTAGGTGTTTTTTAATTTACCTGATAAGAATTATGTTGAAAAAAAAAATTAAATTTAACAAAAGGAAACTACTGATCATTAATTATATACAAATATTATTAGTAATAATATTATTAGTTTATTACTATATAGAAATCTTTTCTAATTTATGATATAGGCATTTTCTCTCCTATGGCTAGACATCTCGATCTTTTCCAATTCATCCCAAAATCATTGTTGTTGCTTTCATTGTCAATTGTAGCATCGTTGATCGTCAGAATTCAAAATTGATTACATATTTAGAAAGTCCGCAACCTAAATTTTCTATTGGTAGTTTGATACCAAAATCTTGAAGTCATATCGCAACTTGAGAAGGGTCGTTGGCCCTTGTTTCGTGTCGGAACTACATTTGAGCTTGTTCGCTATTGTTGTCTTGTGAACCACTATAACCTAGGACGGTAATTTCTAGGTAAATTTTGATCTCGATTTCAGTCATAAATTGAGAATTCGGAGGTTGTTCAAGGATGTACAAATTTCTGACGATAATTATTTTTATCACTTAGCATGTGGCCCCCCCCAAATTTAAAATTCTGAATCCGCCCCTGTTTGGTAGTAATCCCTGAGATTGATGGCAAGCCAAATAGTCATGCTACTGTCTCTTGGAAGTGCTGTGAGAGGAGCCAAAGATAATTGCAAAAAAATGGCTTACAAGTAAGGCATGAGATTATTTTATAGGGCTAGCCAGTGCATGGAAAACTTAGGCAGGGGAGAATGACAAGAGTGGATGGCTTCTTCTTGAGGATGGACAAGTGTTACAACATTCACCATTTATTGAACATTATTTGTAGATGAGTTGTCAGGGGGCATTTGCTACCTGCACTGAGAGGAAATACAGGACCTTATTGTGGTGTTGGAGGAGAAATTATAGCTTGAATGGCAGCAGGGGTGATTTAAATGGTTATGGTTGGGATTTAGGATGAAAAGTGCCAATTGGAAGAAACTTCCGTTAGGTCACTCTGATGTGGTTGTAGGATAGATGGAGATGGAAAGTTGGGTTTGTTATGTAGGATGATAAGGAAGTTGAGTGTGTCAAGTGGAGATTGTGAGAGGTTGGAGTTGTTAGGACTTAGGAGAGGGGATTGACTATGGTTGCAGTGTTGCATGAGGTAGAGTGAATGATGTTGTGGCCACTAATTGTTTAAAAAGCCTCCACATAAACCCTTTATATAGTCACATAGGTTTATTTAGTTAAGGACGAACCTCATATGCATTGCGGACTGGCTCGGTATATTTGTTCTCTTTTCTAAAACCTCATCAAAGGGAGTCTTGAAATTTGGAGTTTGGACCATTGTTGTGAATGCACGTAGTTCATGTAGGGAAATCATAGTTTGGAGCAAATGACATTATTCATAGTTAATAATTAGTCAAATTAATCTATAACATTATTAATGATTAATCAAAAGTACTAATTTTATTAAATTTGCTAACTAAATTTATGAATTAAATTAAATTCAATAATAATTTTAATTAATAGATTAAATATAATTTTTATTTAAAAATATTTAGTTTAAATTCCAAAGTGAAATTAAATATAATTAAGATTTTAAATTTATGTTGAATATTAGTTGTATTCGTGGTTCATCAAATATATATGCACATTTCTTTGGGTCTTTATATATCTTTTGATTGCTTATTAAGTAAATATTCTTATTTTGTTCTTTCCATATTGTTTTTTTTTTTTTATGAATTGTTTTACCAATTTCGATCCCACAATTCCGATATGGCCAATACTTATGTTTTTCAAGTTTTTTATAATGATGCTGCCACCCATGGTTAAGACTACAATACATTGACTATTCTCTTTTCTAATAGCTCAAGATTTTGGAGTGGATGGATTGCAATTCACAATTAGGAGGCATAGATGAATCATAAACAGTTGATATAGGTCAATTCATTTACAACCCAAACATGAAGATGCATACTTTAAAGAGCCTATGCACTAAATGTGATCAGATTGTTGCACAGTGTATATGAAGTATCTAGGTGCATTTGTAGCCATTTCTAAGAGAATATTTAAGCTTTTTTCAGAAAGCACTTCAGTGTAATATTCCTTCTCAATGCGATTAATCTCATCTGCATGTTCAAGACGATCTTGACAATTAAACTGCAAATATTGCACTAAAGTTCACTGTTTTTAGTGTATTATTAGATTTGCATCAAATGCTCATTTCTGTTAATCAACGTTTCTATTTCTATGATTAAGCCCTTTCTTTTGCTTTAAGATATTTTGCGTCTTGAATCCTTGAACTAAAAATGACAGCTGATTACACTGTTTCTGTTGAACTGAAATGTCCTGCCTTGGAGCGGTTATTAGGTTATGCTATTTTTTAGTGCTCATGGTGTTCCACTTGCTTACGTGGAAGAAGCTGGGGACCCTTACAAAGCAGAGATGGAGGAATGTGTTGATTTAATTATGGAAGAACTGGAACAACGCGGAATAACAAATGGTTACACCCTTGCTTACCAGGTAAAGTTTATAGCCCATAAGATTAAAATGCTTATTAAGTGGTTGTTTATTTGGAACAAATTCTTTCCGTGGCCTCTTTGTCATGTTTATATGCTTGATACATTAGCTTGAGCTACTCAGCTAAGTACATGGGCATAGACAATGCGGTACAGGTTAAACTTTTCTGGTAACACACAAGTTCATCCTTTCTGTTGTTTTCAATATACCTAGAGAGGTAAAAATAAATATACTCTCTTGTTTATGTTAAGTGGGAAAATAGATATTTTATTGATCTTAATTCAAAGAAACAAATATTATATGGTACATATATGACTCAACACGGAATCCTAAAACTAAAACATCCAATGTAGGTTAACCCACCACACTAATAACTTCATAACCTAATAATTGTAACACATTTTCTCATGCTGGAGAGTGAATTCTATGTTCAGTTTGTCACAAATTTTTTAAAATACCTCAGAAAAACTAAGATCCATGATGAAAATGAAAGTGAAAATGTGATACTGACTTGTCAGCAAGGAGATTAAAAGGTGAGAATCTCTTGAGTGTGCTTCTCGTTGCTGAGCCATTCACAGCATGCTGCATGCAGTAGATGCATGACAAGGAGAAGCAAAACATTCAACTAGGGTCCTACGTGCAACTCTGGACAAGGGTTGGCGTTCTTGGGCCTGATGCAAGAGAGGAAGTTCTGATCGAGGAGAGGATGCATTTGCTGGAGGAAGACTTCACGCTGGATGCAATGATGGAAGATAACACCTTGCTGGATACACTGAGTATATATGGAAGGAAGATAGATGTTACAGTTTGATTTTCTGTTGGATGAAGCAGATTAAGAGCAGAACCCTTTCTTTGGAATCTTCATAGGTTATGAAGACAATGTAGGAGATGCTGAGAGGAGATAGAAAGATGGCAGTTTGCAATCTGATGTACAAGGAAGGAGAAACCAGGAGTGGCAGAGAGGGAGAGGGACTTGTTAGTGTCACAGATCTGAAAAGGGAATTCCAACTGGAGAATCAGGAAGAAGGCGCAGGATGGCAGGGAAGTAGTGGCTGAGAGAGTATGAGAAAGTGAGCTCAAGGAAACAAGAAGATGACAAGCACAAAATAACTATCGTGTTGGTTGAAGAATATGAGAAGAAAGCCACACTGAGAAAGAGGGTGTTGTTTGGAATCACTACGTGATCTCTGAGGTCCTGACTGGGAGAAGCAAATCAAAGAATCTCAAGCTTAAGCTCCAGTGAGGAAGGAAGTCTATAGGAGCATGAGGCATCAAAGACACAAAGCATGAGAGGACTTTCTACTGAAGCCATTGCAGTCAATATGGAGGGTGGACGAGGTTATTGATGGAGAGATGCTTAGACTTACTGGACCTCAGCGAAAGCTGAAGATCTTGTTGAGGTGAAGCTGGTGGACAACAGATTGATTGAAGATGCATCTCTTGATGACTGATCTGATCTGAAATCAGAAACAGGATATTTAAGGCGAGCTCGCCTTCATGCCTAAAAGAACCCTGGAAGAAACATGGCTGCAGGGAGGCCATCACCATCACCTCAAAATTGGCAGTCTCATCTCAAGGGGCAAATTCTAGAAGATCTAACTCTAGAAGATCTAACTCTAGAAGTGGGACTTTGTTAGGAAAATAGATTTTGTATTGATCTACTTATAGAGATACAACAATTACATTATATTAGGGCACAACACAAAACCCTAAAAAAAAACTATCCAATTTCCTGATGATAAAATTGACTGCTGAATGAGTAATCTCATCTTAGCATTAAACTGTTAGTTTTCTTTTCATTAAATAAGACTTACATTTTTGAAAGGGTTATTTATGAAAATTACAAATTGTCCCTGAACTATAACCATACATTTCATTTTCTCAAAGCAGATTTTGTGTCAAACATCATCCCTTAAACCTCCATCTCCCTCTCAGTCATTTTTGTAAAATCTTGACCAAGGGGGAGAAAAGATGTAGGTAATATCCAATCAACATATTTTCAGTTGCTCCCTCACACTGGGTACTTTCCTTGCCAACTTCATTCTTGATTCACTCTTCCTCTGCCTTCTTCCTCTGTCCCTCCATTTCTCTTCACCTCTATTACTCTCTCCTGTGTTCCTGCTTCTTCCTCCATCTTCTTTTTATTCAACAACTGAGCACTCAACTCTAGCCTCATCCTTGCATATAGAGCCTTGCCTGCCCTCTCTATTACTATTGATTGATAGGTATCGCCTAGGCACATGTAATCTTAGTGAATAAATATCGTGATATGATTAACACGCCAACTCTTTTTAATCTAG
Source organism: Zingiber officinale (assembly GCF_018446385.1). Taxonomy (NCBI): domain Eukaryota; kingdom Viridiplantae; phylum Streptophyta; class Magnoliopsida; order Zingiberales; family Zingiberaceae; genus Zingiber; species Zingiber officinale. The sequence continues at coordinate 22,947,848 of NC_055990.1, forward strand.
TAGAACCAACTTGACATTTCTAAAAAAAAATATCAAGTTTTAATGCAGAAAGTATGTGGGCACAAGTATAATCACATCTAAACATAGTAGTGTGTTGACAGTACTATCGACATGCAACCTACTCATTGGGAGTAAATGCAACAACCTAACTGCCAAAAGGTAAAATGGCCATGCAACTAACGCAATCACTAAATTAGCAACATTTATAACGATAACACACCATAGAGTAATTACCATGAAAAGAAAGTCTAAAACTGTGCTAATTGGTTTTTTAGTCATTTAACTGTTCACTCTCATGAAAGAAATTTTTAGTTCAGAACCAAAATGGAATACAGATGACAGTTTTGTGATTGTTTCTGTAATTACACTTTTGGAGTGCCATTTTTGTACACCAGTTGAATTGTTTGGAAAGATTTTACAGTCGACCCCATTCATCTGTTATTTATTTATTGGTTTCTTAAATGTGTCTCCTATCCATTTTATCTGCTTTTTACTCTGCAACTTTTCTATTTTCTCTTTTTGTTCTCAATTATTTGCTTTGCCTTCCTTTCTTCTATTCCTACTACTATCTTGTTGCTGTTTATATGTGGATTCAACCTTGACATTTTCAATCACTTTGTTATTCTTGACGTGCCTTGCTTAACATTCTATAAGTTTGTCTGTGTAATCCTGAAGCCCAAGAGTAATTTTGATTTTCGGGTTATATGTTCTGGTACTTGCTAGTCATTCAAATTTTAGTTAGATCCAAAATGATTTTGACCCACAACCACTGAAAGTCACCTGAAGGTAGTATGATAGTTGCAAGAGATGAGCATCTGAAAATCTTATGATCTAAAGCAATTCTTTTATTGTCTATTCTAATAAATAACTACCAGTAGTTGACCTATGATGCCTTCAAAACTTTCCTTTTTGATTGTTTACGCCATCTTTCAACTAAGCTTCATTGAATGATTTAATAGAGTCGAGTTGGGCCTGTGGAATGGTTGAAACCCTACACTGATGAAACAATAGTTGAGCTTGGGCAAAAAGGAGTAAAAAGTCTTCTAGCTGTTCCTATTAGGTACACTTGCATCTATGTATCATCTATTCATTCTGTGTACCTCAAGAATTTGTTTCTATGAAGATTATGCATGTTTTGATTGGCTTTTGAGCTATCATAAACTTGTTTACTTCTCGCATCCATTGCAGTTTTGTCAGTGAGCATATTGAAACACTAGAAGAAATTGATGTGGAATATAAAGAATTGGCTCTCAAATCAGGCATTGAGAATTGGGGACGTGTTCCTGCTTTAGGATGTGAGCCTACATTTATTTCAGATCTTGCTGATGCTGTTATCGAAAGCCTTCCTTATGTAGGAGCTATGGCAGCTTCCAGTATTGAGGCTCGACAGGTAAAACAGTCAACAATTTAATCATATGCATAAGTTGAAGTTAACTACGAACTGTTCCTTTCTCTACTAGTTTGAATCGGGAGTAAAACAGCAAAGTGAATCACTAATAGATTTTTTCCATTTTACATCTTAGTCTTCATGCTGTCTATTCTTGCCCATTGTCAGGTGTTCTCATTCATATATGGATTAAGCCCTTTTGTCAATTTCTTTTTATCTCTTAAGTCTAATCTCCCATAACTTCTCAATTTTGTTTAATTAAGTCTAAACCTTGTACTCGGTAGAAAACCCATTTACATAGTACCATGTATGACTCTCTAGTGGTAAGACCAAGCCTGTCTGTCACTCTCCGTGTTGAGGTCTCCATGGTTTTCAATCCATGGAATCAGAAAATGCAAAAAAGTAGTCAAGCTATTAGCTATCCCGTCATCAAACAAAAGTGATGGAGGGATATGACCCACCAATTGGTCTATGAAACAATCATTCTCTCTTCCATTGTCCGTGATGCTTTTGAGATATCAGATTTTGCATAGATGATTCAAGTTCTTAAATTCCTAAACCATTCACAATGCATCATTGATCGGTTAAATCTGACTAAGCTCTGGGCATATGCAGTCGCTGGTTCCCCTTGGGAGCGTAGAAGAGTTGCTGGCAGCCTACGACTCGAAGCGTTCAGTGCTACCTCCTCCAATAGCAGTGTGGGAATGGGGTTGGACGCGAAGCGCTGAGACCTGGAATGGCAGAGCAGCCATGCTAGCTGTCCTTGCATTGCTGGTACTGGAAATTACTACAGGAGAAGGGTTCTTGCACCAGTGGGGCAAATGAAAATTATTTTGCCTCGCCGAATCTTGGAGATTCAAGCAAATGAGTTGAAGATATATTTGTAACATTCATGTCAGGATCGGATTGTTACCGACCTCGATATGCTAATGGAGGATATGGAATTAATAGTGAGTTCCATGTTGGAGCATTAGGGGACTGAATAGAGAGACTTAGCATGTTTCATTATGATCTACCAAAAAAACTATTATAGATGGGTCTATGCACTATATTTTGACAGAGGAACGAAGTAGTGGTATGTTACGGATTTTATTTCAATCTCTAATTTATTAATAGTCAAGATTAATTTCCTTTAAATCTGGTCAAATGATGGGGTGTTCATATAAGATTGCGTATTTGTGTTTTGATTCTGAAAAATGATGCAAGTTTCTTTTTTCTGCTTGGCAATTAAAGATGAAATAAATAAGCAAAACCAGATAAAAAGAGGGAAGCTTGGCCATAGGAATAAAGAATTTAATAAAGTTTATATCCAAAATGTGCATCAAATATAACAAAATATATCTTGCGCAATAAAGTGACTGCCTTATAGGCTATATACTGTAGATCCTTCCAGGACCCCGAATTGACAAAACAATGCGATCAAGCTGGGATTAATCAACTAACAGTCAACCTCAACCAAGTGATGCAGATCGAATTTATATGTGAAGAAGTTTCTACAGAAATTGTTGCAGTCCCTGAACTCTCGAGTCTCCACTTATCAGATTGTTTCAGAAAAAGAAAATTCTCAAAAACCGCAGGTGCTTCACGAGCTAATTATGAAGCAGTTTCAAATGAAACAGCTGGAAGAAAGAAAAACAGAATTGACTTATCCTCATCCTCTCATCTTGGCAAAGATGGGCCAGGAAATCTGTTTGTGCCAGGAATCACTCGCTTCCAGAACCCGTAGCCATTAAGAATTCACCCTCGCAAACTATTTCACCGCCGACGTAGGCCTTCCCTTCCATTTTTGCGACTCCGAAGCGTTTTTGCAACTTGACCAGGGTCATTCTCATGACCAAGGTGTCCCCTGCAATCACAGGCTTCCGGAATCTCACTTTGTCAATTCCAGCAAAGAAAAAATTTTCACGAGAGCCACCCACTTCAGGCTGCAACACGACAAAGCCTCCAACCTGGGCCATTGCCTGCATCACCATACAGAATTATGATTTACGAGAGGGGCAAACTTTGGATCATTCGATGTACTCTAGGAGTGGTGTGATCTGAGAGTTCTGTAAATTAATTAGTACTTTGGTGTGAATACATCATGAATTAAGATTATTAGTAGCAGACTTCACAGTTGCATTTGCTTTATTATATATACTTTTAAGTAAAGCAAGTCTAGTTACAGTAAAAACATAAAGCATAACTTCGATACAACATATTGTTCATTGGTCGATTCACCAAATAACTGGGACTTAAACTCTCATATTTTTGCTAGTTTACTCTCATGTATGAGTGTACTAGAATCAACTAGTTGAATCCATTGCCGTATAACGTGTAAGTAGCCAAAAAGGACAGAGTCAATGTAATAAAAAAAATAATTAATTGAATATTATTAGCAATATAGCTTTGCATAGAGCTAAATTGAGGTATTATTAGTAATATAGTTTTACATAGAGCAAAATAGAGAGGTTAATGGAGGGGCAAGATTTATGTAGATGAATCCAAATAGTGTGGACAACACAGCTTTAAAATGGTGATGGTGATTGTGGAAAGAGAAAAATTCAGATAACTTAGTAAACAATCCTTGAATGTCTTACTCAATTTCAATGTTTGTCTCAACATGCCGATGATAAGCATATTCAAAACTTTGTTTAAAGATGCTTAAGAATACAAGTAAATTTTGGCACTCGACAGAACAGAAATTTTCAGTGTAACAAAATTAGATTGGGATCATTCTAGTTATTTTTGAATTTCAAGTTCGCAGATTACTTACTCTAAATTCGAACCTAATAACCAATATTTAATTTCATTGAACCACGAAAAGAAAACAACCTTTCTCTTCCACCATCATTGAAAGATGATGAGATCGATTGATAGAGATTGTAATTGCATGGCCTAACATATATTGATTCAAACTGAATGTTTGAAATAATTTGGTAATTGGTAGACTCAAACCAGCATGACAGCCTAGTTAGTCTACTAGTAGTATTGGCCTATTTGTGCTCATGTACAGCCTAGATGAGCCTACCAAGACCTAGTCGGGCTTAAGCAATTTATCCATCTAATTCGATCCTACCGCGTAAATCCTCACAAGTAAAATTTTCTCATGGGGCTTCAATACAACAATTGGTTGTTGAAGGGGAACTTTGTAAGAGAATCTTTACAGGAAAGAATTAGCTACTATGATGGTATCTCTTTGCACCTAGGTCAGTAAAATTATCAATTTTCATCAGTTTGCAAGTTTGTTTTCAAGAATAACCATAAGTAGGTAGGTGAGTAAATAAGAAAGTTAGATATGGACAATCTAAAAGATTGAACTATCAAGAAGAGGACTATTATACTTATAAGGTGGCTAAAATGATAATGGGAAAGTAACTTCAAATATTAAAGTAGAAATAATTTCAACTATTGGTGGATAACTCTGCTTAAGGATCTCTAAATTTCTTCAAATTGAGAAATTTTTGCTCTGCGCGTTCCTTTTCCTTCCAGATCCTATTCTGTCTAATTACAGAGAAAGCCCTGCTTCAGCGTGATTAAAAACTATGTCTATAACCTGAGAATACTTTTTTGAATCTTTTTAAAATTGTATCTGTAGATTCCACACGTTTATCAAGAATAATCATACGTTCGAGTGAAAAAGGAAAGCAATAATGGCATGATTAAGTAGATACCTCGACCATGAGAACACCAGGCATTATCGGGCGCTCGGGGAAGTGTCCAGGGAAGAAATTATCGTTGATGGTGACATTCTTAATCCCAACAGCTGTAACTCCGGGTGTGTATTCGATTATTCTATCAACCAATAGAATGGAAACCTACAATACAAGCCGCAAAACATCCCATTCGTCAAATCTTCCCGAGAAACCTACTCATAAATCAAAATTTCGGTGGCAAAAACATTCTCACCGATGAGGCAAGATATTTCGGATCTGATTTATGTCCATGACGGCGGGAAAAGGCGGAAACCCTTCAAATAAAATCGGCAACAAAAAATATCAGAAACTTCGACCGTAAGTGTCATCGATCTCTGAGAGAGAGAGAGAGAGAGAGAGAGAGAGAGAGAGAGAGAACGAAAGAAACGAACTCTTCTCGATAGGAACATCAACTTCCGTCGTCACCGTGCCGTCAACGGAGCATCGCGTCACGAGCCGGCTCTTCGCGAAACCCGCTACAGGACCTCGAAGCGTGAGGCTCGGAGGGCAAAGGCGCTCCGGGAGTGGGGCGCCGGGGCGTCGGAGGGACGGAGTAGGCGCGGAGACGAGGGATCTGGTGGCCATGGCCGCTGAGGCTTCCCTCGAGACTGTGAGCGAACGCGAGCAGCTATCGAAGCGGTAGATGAAGAGCGGTGTATGTGGTCGGTTTTATCAATATTCGTGGACGGCCAGGTTAAATAAACTATTAAAGTGGGTCCCACCTATACACTGCTGCGGCGGACGCAACGAGGTCGGACGGACGCCCGATATGTTTTAAGAATACGAACCGGTCGGCGTAGACTCGATCCGGACCAAACAAACCAAATATAACCAGATAAACAAACCAAATACGATGAAATTTGATGGGCTCTCATACTGATTGTTCGATCAATTCAAATAAAATATTGGATAAAAAAATTTAAAAAAAAAGGCACTCATCAAAGACAATTATTGTGGACGCCACTTTTTTTATTAAAAAAAGTCAACATCCGCTAGTCCACTTTTTCGTAATCGCTTTTGCATAATAATGTCTTCCTATCTTTGTAATTATAACCGGATCCCAATTATAACCGGATCCCAATGATAATTCAATCATAATTAACTACATTTCTTTTTAAATTTATATTTCCATCCGGATTATAATTTGAATATAGATTATTAGAAACAGCTTACAGTAAGAGGGCAATCGAACTATCGGACACCTAATAGAGGTTACCTCTGAGCACCTATCTCAACTCAAACTATAAGTTAGATAGAAATATGAACCTCAAAAAAAATCATAATCAATTATGATCAGATTTCAATCACAATTCAATTATGAAGGAGATCAAAAAGAGATCATGAAAAATTAGACCAGATAATCTACCCTCAAACTTGAACGTCCTTTATTCTGAAAATACCCCTGATTCAACACTATTATAAATTATTAGCTAGCTTATGTAATCAGCTGGAGATCATGAAAAATTAGACCAGATAATCTACCCTCAAACTTGAACGTCCTTTATTCTGAAAATACCCCTGATTCAACACTATTATAAATTATTAGCTAGCTTATGTAATCAACTGATAACTGCTGCTTGTTAAAAAAATTACATGCTATTAGATTATGTCCTGAATTCTCATTATTTAATTTGTTCATTGAAATATTATTTTAATTAAATTATCACTAAAAAAAATTAAAATCGCCATTATGAAAACACAGAGTCAAATAATATTTGTAAAAACTAATTAACTTCTATAGAGTTGATGCTATAGTTGATGTCAAGTGATCAAATAATAAATGAGTATTTTAAATAAGTACTTTTAAAAAAGGGCACAAAAGTGAATTCATTTGACCTTTTAGATCCATATGAAAAAAAACGCACATGATAAACGCCCTTTTGATTTTTGCACTAAAATATTTGAGATGGTTCGAGGGAGGAAAAGTAATTGAATTCTAACTTCTATGAGCTAGACTTTTACATTGAATAGACTGTGATGCATTAACAATTTCCTAACAGCAGGACAAGAACCAAAATACTTGATCAATAACATGGTGCAAATACTTGATAGCAGAAAATTCCCTATTTCATTACTAAACCAATACCAATATCATTTCACAATGATACTTCTCTTTGATCTCGCTACTACTAAGCGAATAAGCTAAAAAAATGTGCAATGGGTGTGCTCAAAATTGGAGGGATCTTGGCCATGGGCATATAAATTATGGCACTCAAAAAGTCTGTGTCAGGGCGCTTTGTAAATGTTTTTCATAGCGCTAAAAGCTAAACAAGTCACGAATTTGATCGTTTCAGGTAAACCATAATTCCAACGCTGGCAAGCACCATAGTTCCTGTTAAAATTCCCCATTGGAGAGTCGCCGAGCTTCCTCTTTGGGTTTCTGCCAAATCTAGTTTTGTAGCTTCCTTCTTCATTTTTGGGTCATCAATGTGTAGCCTCAGAACCTGAAATACGGAGGATAAGGACCAATAGACCTGCTGAATTGGACATCTAGATGTGTTGCGTAGCCAAAATCTCTTCGAGAATTTCATACAAAAATATGATTCAATGAGTTTCATGACTTACTTCTAAAGTTGAATTTAACATTCTGGTAGCATACAAAAAATTATTTGGTCACCATAATAACCTACAACTCCATATGGACACATATCACTAAACGGCATGCTGACACAGGTATTGATGGACTGCTCTAAAACCTTCTTTGATTTATATGGTATGTGCACATCGGGCATTTACTTGGAGAAAAATGATAGAAAATAATGCCCTAAACCAATGAATGGCGAGAATACAATGAAAAGAGTACCTTCTGTCCTGCTGATCGGGCATGATTGATAGCTGCTACAAGATCATCATCTGTAGTAAGAAGAACCTTGTCGCCTTCATCATCTTCATACTGCATAGCACCAGTAACGGTTTAACCATTGAGCTACACTACCTTACGTAATATCACCACACACAAATGCACACAAGAATCATGATCTCACCAATAGTTGAACTTTGTCGATGTCATGATCATGCCCTATCCTCTGCATTATAGAAGATACAAGTGCATCCAAATTCTCAGTGTCTACAAGAAAGGTTGAGACAAACCGTTCCGACCTTAGAAACTAGTGCAAATCAATTGAAGTTCTGTCAAACAGAAATGGTTCTTGTGACATTATCTCATACTGACCACAACTAAATCTGTGTATACGCCCCTTTCGATCTTCAACTTTGAAAGAAAATGAGTTTCCAGCATGAGGGGGATACTTGTACTTCCCACTTTCAGTATACTCAGTTGTTATCAATGATGAAAATTCACTGCAAAAAGAAAAAACATAAAAAGTGCATAAATAGATGTTTAGCAAGGAAAATATAACATAAAAAGATGCTAAAACATGCCTATGTGTATCAAACTCTTCATCTGAAGGCTCTAAGGTAAGGGCAGAATCCCAAAAGTTCTGCATCATTGTATTTGCCATGTCATTGGCAGCTTCAGCACCTCCATCAACCTTCATAAATGAAATGCACCAAGGATGCACTCAAGCGAACCAAAATTGAATATAATAAACAAGAAATAGCTTTGTGATCAAATTCTGTATGTAAAAAAACCATCAAGAATAACCGAGGAATTTGTTTGTTAATGTCATGTTATTTAATAATTAATATCTTGTGGAATTAGGTTATCTATCAAAATAATATACTGTTAGAATATTCTGTATAGTTGTATATCCTGTACAGGTAGTATATTCTACACAATGGTAGTACATTTTTTTTCCATTATTTCCTTTACTATTAGTTAAACTTACCTCTTTTCCAATTGCATTTGCCCTACATATTTATGCTTGTACATTTATATGGGAGAGAATTGCTTCCCAAGCAATTATTTCTTGTTTTCTAGTTATTCTGCAAAGCACGCGATCTGAAGTCACAAAATTTTGACAATGATCTCAATAGAAACTTTGATACTAATAATTATAAAGATAGTTAAATACTAAGATTATGTAGATTCCTAGATGCAATTTAATGAGATAGATAACCACAGTTTCTAAGAAAGAGGTGATTCCTCGAGTTCCGTCATAGTTTGCCCCACTTCACTAAATCATCCATAACTCTTTCTAGACAATATTTTTGAGCTCTGTAAATTTTGTTAGAAACTAGTCTTCTTAGGCTTCCCAACGGTATATGGCATGCATCATAATTCATTCCCAATGAAAGCAGTTTAATGATTAAAGTGGGTCGACTTTTCCAGTGAAAGTTCCAGCACCACTGTAGGACAAAAAGCACGCATAACTTTTGATCCAAAATGAACCATGGGGTATACAACCACTCAAATTGAAGCTCTTTTAAAGATCTACAGTTGCATATCATGTGACAAAAGGAGATTTGCCAATCCGTCCCTAGGCCAACACAGAGGAGGTAAATCACGGGTGACTACTAGCTATTAGTGCAGGTGGCAAGTAATGGGGAGAGGCATGCTCGGACACACCGAGTTTTGACCCCAAGACCTCATGTGGTAACATCCCATGCCTTACCACCTCATTGCCCTAAGGGGACATCTACAGTTGCGTACCAGATTCAACTTGTAGTGACCCAGTTTCAGATCCAAAAGGTGTTATTTAAAAAGACCTTTCAGAAGCCCAAAAGACCTTCGTTTAGGATAAAGATGCTCAAACAATGTAGGAAGGACTTGATCTAGCACAACAAAGGCAAGGATAAAACACGTGATAAGAGTATTGATTTTAACCCCTTTGGCTTTATTTATATTGGGATTGATAATCATAGGACTCATTATGATATACTCTGTAATACCTCGGTTATGAGATTCTGGTTAAGTATGACTTAAAAGGTTAGATGGTACTATCTATATCACCAAGGTGCACCTTCTTTTTCGGAAGCCCAAACTTAAGAACTCCAAAGTTAAGCGTGCTTGGCTCAGAGAAATCTGAGGATGGGTGTCCTCCTGGGAAGTTTTTTAGGGTGCGTGCGAGTGAGGACAAAACACGCTAAAATGATCTTTGGTAGTCTGTGGAGCTAGTCATCAACTGATGGGCAATTTTGGTGGCGTTCTCGGTTCGGTTCAAGTGGGGGCCACCCGGGCCGGGGCGTTACAGATGGTATCAGAGCGACCTTGCGATCGTGAGTGCGCTTGTGACAGGAGCACCCAGGGCACCACCTAGCGAGGGAGATTATGAGATTTGTCTATGGTGTGATTCGTGGTTACATACGAGGATGTTGTGTCTTTAAGTGGGGGTGAGTGTAATACCCCGATTATGAGATTCTGGTTAAGTATGACTTAAAAGGTTCGATGGTACTATCCGTATCACCAAGGTGCACCTTCCTTTTCGGAAGCCCAAACTTAAGAACTCCAAAGTTAAGCGTGCTTGGTTTGGAGAAATATGAGGATGGGTGACCTATTGGGAAGTTTTCCAGGGTGTGTGCGAGTGAGGACAAAACATGCTAAAATCGTCGGTGGTCTCAACAACCGATGAACAATTTTGGTGGCGTTCCCGGTTCGATTTGGGTGGGGGCCGCCCGGGCCGGGGCGTTACATACTCGCTATGAGAAAAATTATTAATATATGATATTTAGATGATCATGTTTTGACTAGTCGTGACCTTAGAGATAATATTTATTGGATGATAAGTTGGGTAGGATGGAATGGATTGATGAGTACGAAGTATCCTACTTATCTTAGGTTTACCTTTGAATTTCATTTTCACTAGAGGTTAATATTTTAAAGGTGAAGAATGTCAAAAATGTCGGATTAATTTTTGATTGGTTAACATTGACATCATATGACCCTAGAAACTTTTGATTTGATTTTGAATTACCTTATGGTGAGGAAAAGAGTGAGTTGATGAATATTGACATTGGAGGATTAATCACCACCGTAGCCCAAGCTCATGATTATAATTTGATCAAACTTGAGGTAGCTCGAGGATGGATATGGAAGCTTATGTAGTGGTGTCCATGATTGTTAGGGATGATGATTATTAACGTTGGATTTTTAAGTACCAATTATCTCATCCCTTGAGCATATTGACATGGATCCCCCACATCTCCCATCCATATGAGTTGCCCCACTTACACATTCTTTTCTTTCTTTTGCTAATATTTCTGTAGCGTATTTGATGTATAATTTTTTAGAGATCGTGACTACCCTCTCCACCATTAGAGAGGAACAAACTGAGCAGAGGGTAGAGATATATTACTAGAGAGGCGATGATTATTATCACAGTGAGGAGCATGATAGCTAGATGGAGGAGTATCGTCAAAAGTGGAATACCTTATACGCTTGACATGCATCTCTAGGTAACCTCCCTCACTTCCCTCTTTTTCACATCTACCTCCTCTGGAATAAATTTTGAAATCATTAAGCAGAATACTTTATCGAGTCTAGGGGATGTTTGTAGGGGTGTAATGAAATCGAGCTGAGCCGAGCTGAACTTTTGAATTTTTGAGTTTGACTTGTTTATAATCGAACCGAGCTCGAGCTTTATTTAATAAATATATTCTTATCTCACGAGCTTATTCGAGCTTTTATCGAACCTAAACGAGCTTAATAAATATAAATCATAAATTTAAATATTTATTAAAAACAAAATTATATATTTAGAGAAAATTATGATATTCTTATTAAAATTTATAATTGTATTCTAATAAATAAATTTAATATATTTATCTATCTTTTTTATAAGTAGAGTGTAAAATTTATAAATTCAATATCAAAACTATTATTTTTTCATTTAAAAGTTGATTCATGAGCTTACTAACGAACATGCTCACGAGTTAACAAGCCGAGTATTGTGAAGCTTGAGTTTGGTTTGTTTATCTTAACGAGCATCATTAGACGAGCTCAAATGAGCTTTTATTGAATCAAACTTTGAATACATCATGAGCGGCTTAGTTCATTTACATTCCTAGATGTTTGTTAGTTAGTTAAGATAGTTTTGCTAGTTTTTAGTTTAGTTTTGTTAGCTTTGTCATGTTTACATTGCATCATCATTTTTTTTATGTTGCATTATCATCATGCTTATATGTCGTTCATGCATTGTTTGTTTCTTATAGCATGATAAACTTTATGTTCTTGTGATAGTATGCTAGTATGACAGTATGCTTAGCAATCTATTTTCTTCAATCTGTAGTAGCATGATGAGCAATTATTTTTGCCGTAAGAATTTTGATGTTGGCCTAATTGTTTAGGATCTCTTATCACATTATGCTTGATTTTGATAATTGATATATTTGAGAATATTATAATTCATAAAACCGAACTAGTACTATTGTTTCTTAGGTGACCCCTCACTGCATTTTGGTTAGTAAAAAAGCTCAGATCATGGTACGCATTAGCAAATCAAAATCCCAGAAAACAAAGATTGTGTAAAAAAATAATATTATGAAAAATAAAGTTTCTCAAGCGTTGTGCATTATTGAAAAAAGGGAATAGAAAATAGTTATCGTGAGTGAAAACTGATAAGGTCCCCCTTTAAGACGGAGTTATATTACTAGGAAATATCTATCAAGTTTCTCTTGATATCGAGTACTCTTTTGAGACCTTGTGTAGATGGTGCAGGGCACTTTGGGCAGAATGAACCTTGCGTTTGACAAGTGCCTATCATTGAGTGACATATAAGTGTCTATCCCAAGAAGCATTAAGAACATGGTTAGATGATAATGAGTCTGACGGTAGAATATGGGGAATATCACAAGCATGAGCAACATGACCCCATATTTCTCCCACCAAATAAATCAAGAAAGTGTGATTGGCTCCTGACGTGGTGTCCAAGCTTTACTAGTTGTTCAATTGCTATATGTTTGTTCTACTTTAGAATTGAACACTGTTTGTTTAGGAAATGTACCCTACATTTTACCACCACACCAGGCCCTACGGCCAACACGTTCTTTTTGTGTGTGAAAAGGTAACTTGCTCACCCCAAGTGCCCCTCACCTTCAACCCCACAACGAGATGAATGGAGTAATTCATGGAAACTAAGGGACATCTCTAGGTAAAAGAGATTTCATTATCCAAGGAATTATTCTTCCGGGGATTCGATCCTTGCTCTTATGTGGCAATCTGTCACTCAAGTACCAATTTGACTATACTTGTAGGGGCACATCTCATCCAAATATGGAGCCCATCACAAATACCAACTCTTTTTTTTTTAAAAAAAAAATTCTTTTAGTTTACACCAAGTATCCAACTTACACCGACTAATCCTGCGGGGTGACCAACCCAGTCGATGAGAGTTTTTTACTGATCACTAAGATAAATTAGAAAGGGCTTACCATGGGTGCTCATTAACCCAATATTATTAGTTTGACCGTCCATTAAGAAAAAAGTACCAACTCTGATGTGAATCTTAAGTTGGTGTAGATTTATATAATAGTCTTTTATGGTGGCAAATATAACAGTCTTAAGTGATTTTTGATCTATTGAATCCGATTATTAACTGATTTAACCAAACAATTTCCATTAATTATTAATACTACGAGTGCTATGAATTTAGTCACTCTGAGGAAGAGCATGAGAAGTTAGTTCGTATCCTCTTGGGATGATACGGTAGTTAAGATATAGGATATTACTACATGGTATATTGGAGTCGAAACTAAGTGCGTCTGAGCGTGTCTTCCTCTATGCCTTGACTAATTGCACTAATATATGGTTAATAGTAATCCGTGATTTATCTCTTCTTGTTGGTCTAGAGACGGATTGACGAAAGTACTGATATGAGCGAATCGCCACTTTTTTACCACATGGTGAGCTGATTCACCATGAGCAATATAATGCAGTAGAAATTGAGGATTGATAGATGCTTCATATAAAATATTTTCTTCGCACTCACCTCACGTTGTATTAATATTTTTCCTTATGAATTAAAATATTCTTGCCAATCAATCTTGTGCATTGCGTGCAGTGAAGAGCAATGTTTTGAATTATATATGACAAATAGTGAATGATGGTTTCCTTCATTCTCTTCCTTTCTTAGAGGGCAAACTCTCTCTTAAGGTAATGAAGGCCTAACTTAAACCCTACATTCTCCCTCTTTGGCACACATTAAAAACTCTCACCCTGTAATCACACCTTATTTACAACTTCATTTGTTGTTCACAACACCACAATAAAAGTCTCATACCCTTCATTGTGTCCAATGCTCAACGTTGAACAATCACCACTTCGTAATGCTCATCCTAGAACACTCATCATTCCAACAATGAAGGTCACATACCCTTCATTGTATCTAATGCTTGTAAAATACCGGAAAATAGGCGAATATTAATAAGGAAATTTTCCGAAATTTTTGGAAATTTTTCGGGAATTTTTCGGAGCTCGTATGGACGAGTTAACGGGGACAAAAACGGGGCTCGGAAAAGCCTGTTTCGGATACCCTGTTTTAATGCGGAAAAGTTTTAATTTTCCTTTTCCTTTTCTTTTTCTTTTATTTTTCTTTTCCTCTGGTTTTTTTCCCCGACGCCGAACTCGTGCCATTTCCCTTTTCCTCTCCCGCGCGTGCCGAAGCCCGACGCCGAGCCCTAACCGCCGGCCCGGCGGTTCCTTCCTCTTCTCCGAGGTCGAAGCCTTAAACCCCTCGGCTCCTCCTTTTCTTCTTCTCCTCATCTTCTTTGCGTCGATCGCCTCACCCCGCGACACCGAAGTCACCACCGCCGGCTCCTCTTTTCCTGCGCGCCGACGCAGATCGCCGGCTACTGCCGACTCTAACGCCTTACCCCGACGCACGGAGCCAGTCGTGGTCGTGCCCTAGCAGAGACTTGCCGACGCCATTGCCGCCAGCGACGCCGAGCGCCTCTGCACAGCGCCGTCGCCGTCCGGAATTTGTTGCCGGCTTCTCCTCTACCCCACCACCTCTGTGCCCTAGCTTGAAGTCGACGGCCACGGTTTAATCTCTCCGGCGACCATTTTTGGTTGCTGTCCTTGCTATTTCCTAGTGCCGGCAGCCGACCACTTTGCCCTAGATTCCTTCACACAGTAACCATAGTGCTCTGCTCACTTTGGTGCCCTAATTGTGATCTGGAAGGTAAGGTTTGGTTTCAGAAATTAGGTTGTTTAAATTCGGAATGCTTGGTTTTGTGATCTTCTCATCTTGGTCTGATCCAGGAAGGGAGGTTTTGGGATTGTGAAGATGCTCTTTGGTTCCAGTAGTGCAGATTCTTGATTGTGGATCGAAGGATAAGGACTGTGAGGTGAAATTTAGTGCTGTAGATCAACAAGTGCGGTTGTGAGATTCTGTTCTGTTCTCTTCTGTGGTGTTCTTGATTTCAGCTTACTTTGTTCAAGCAACACTCCTTTCCGCCAGTTCCTCTTTGGTTGCTGATTAAGAACAGAAATCTGTGATTTGAGGTAAAGTGTATAATTTGTTCCGATCTTATGAGCCTACTTAGGAGAAATCAAGTTTATTTAGGTTTAGACCTAAAGCAAGTTGATTATGTGATGCTGATTAGGGTTTTGTCCTAATTTAGGGTTAGAGATTTCATTTAGCTATTTATGGGAAATTGTAGCTAAATAAAATATATTTACATTGGTACCACAGGTCTTTGACGCGAGACGGGTATCTCGATTATTGGATTGGAAAGCTATTTTGGAGGCGGGTACTTTTGACTTATTGTCTCTGATATGTTTAGTAATTAAATTAACAAGATGCATTAATTGTGTTTCTTACTTGTTTCGGTTAATCACTGCCCAATACATGCTACCTGTTGATTGATTGTTTGTTTACATCTTGTATGGATATGTACCTGATTCCACATGCTCATGGGTAGTGATATAACCATATTTTACCATGTCAGGACCTAGGTTTGATACCTTATAGGATCGATACCTTGATATGATTCATTCGCTTTGGTGCACATTATGATATGTCCGAGATTGGTTTAGTATATTACCATGTTTAGTGACATGCACCATTCGCATGATTGCATCTTGAGTGATTGATTGCTCCTTTATTGTCGAGCACTTTGCGGTTTCATCAACATTCGGTGCTCGTTGTGGCCTTCATGGGTAGCGGGACACGTGTGGTAGCACGTCGGTTTGGCTCTTCCGGTGCTCCGTTGGTCCGCTCATGGGTAGTGTGACGCGTGTAGCACGTTAGAGATCCCTCCCCGTCATAGGAGTTGAGAGCATTGCGCTCCCCATTTATGATTTGGGGTAGAGTACGTATGTACTCCGACAGCATCCGTCCACTCGATCACTCATCAGGAGTAGTGTTGCGAGTGCACGGTTGTCACACCCTACCCACTCGGTCCCATTGTTGTTGTGAGTCGGTGACTGGCGTCGGGGTGACCATGACATTGGCATCATATGCATGATGCATTTATTGTTGTGTTTGTGTTTGTTGCACTTATATGCTACACATTGCTTGGATACCTTGATTGACATGCATACTGTCTTCTATACCTTTCGGATTGTTTGTCCTTTTACGGTCCTGGTTAGATTCTCTCCTGTCTTCTTTGGTTTGTAGTTACCTTTATCTTTATCAGGACTGTACGCATGATTATTGCTAGGTGTTATTTCTTTACTTTGCATATCAAGCTGCTGAGTGTTGGACTCACCCGCCTCCATTGTTGATATTTTCGGGTTGATGCTGTCTGATGCTGTCAGGAGCGAGTTCCAGTTTCTGGTCCCTGCAGACCTCGAGGATATGTTTGGTTTTCTTGGTTTCTTTTCTGTTCTAGACTGTTTTGAACATGTTATGTTCTAGATTTATTTGCTTATGGACATGATATAGATTTTATTATATTGATGGATTCGGATTTGGTTTTTATTCTACTACATGCCTGCCTGGATGGCAGAAGAGGTGAGTTCCTTGGTTTTGAGCTTTACGAGTGTAGTTGAGTAGGGTGGTTTTTGAGTCAGAGTATTATTACTGCGTGGTTGTGTCAGCCAGAGGCTGAATATATATATATAAACTGCGTGGTGATTGATTTTTTTATTATTGTTATGATTCCAGCCGCATGTGGCTGAGTATTTAGTGCTTGTAGAAATTTTTGATTGTCCGCCGTACAGGGGAGATGCTACCGAAATTTTCTCGGGCAGGGTCTCCTCTGGGGGCGTGACAATTTAGTGGTATCAGAGCACAGTTTTACGATCTTTTGTTTCATATTTTGGATTTTTGGGATTTATCTGATACCAATTTATTTGGTATCAGAGCGGGTTATGATACCTGTTTTTGGTGTTCTGGAGATTGATCAGATACCTGTTGTTGGTATTCTGGGTATTTGGTTAGCCAGGTTTGCGAGTCAAACTGGGCATTTATTTTGGATTTATCGGATTTTCGATATGGTTATGTTACGGATTTCCGTTTCAGATTTATTTGGATTTCCGGCGATATTCTCGTTCGGAATTTTGAGGTCAAAAGTTGGGGACTTGACAGCGACGGAACATCTCTAGACGGCATATAGGTATGATGTTTATTTTATGATAGTTATGACATGTATTAGCACTTTATCTTTAGTACCTGTCTGATTGCTGTAGCCCATATTACATGTGATGGGTTAGTCACTGATTTTGCTCGACTCTAATAGGGATCAAGGATTATAGTCTCTGGTGATTTTATATATCTTACCACCAGTAGTTTTAGCTTTTGTTACTACTAGTTGGTTAGGAGATGGAGGACATACCAGCCTCTGCTATTGTTAGCTGGCTAATGGATGATACCTACATATTCCTGTGGACTTAGCCAGTAGAGTTTTTATACTCGTATCTTTTGGATATTAAGGTATCCGATACGATGAAAATTGGTCATTGGAGAGTTATCATGTTTGATCATTGTTGAGAATGATTTGAGGTTGAGGGATATTGGGAGATCAGATATTGTGATATGTTGATTTCTAATGGTTTGTGAGGGTAAATGTTATGTGGTTGTCTGATGATCTATTACTGGATATTTGTTTTGATGATCTATTAGTGGATAACTATTTTGATGATGTATTATTTGGGTTGTCGTTGATGGTAACATAGTGAGTGTCATGTATGATATTCACAGGTTTGATGATTATAATTCGTGATCAGATTATAAATTGGGTGCTAGAGAGTTTATGGTTTAGAGTGCCTATGAGATTTTAATAAATCTGATTAGTTGTGGTTAGTTAACAGGATGATAAAATTGATGTCTACTTCATCTGATATTGAACTATGTGGATAAATATTGATCGATGTTTTGAATGCTAATTTGCCCTCATGGGAGTAGAGACTGATTCATCTGATATTATGTGGGCTGATATTTTTGAGGATAAAAATGAGAATGTCTTGATGTTCTTGAATTCTGACTTTTTCTTTTGGGTCGTACACATTTATACATGTGATTATTATGGGTTTCTAGTTGATTATACCCGAGTGGATAGACATACATGTCTGATTGTTTATTGGAGGTATTTGTCAATTAAAAACTATGTTGTGGAATGTGCACATATGTTTGAGTGTTTTATTGGATGTATCTTATCGATTCAGTCTGAGTTGTGATATGTACAGATATGTTCGGTGTAATATTGAGGTATCTTGTATATTATATGATGGTTCTGAGAGTATACTCGTGTCGATTATGATTTGTTGGAAGTATTACGTTGATTATATTCTTGACATAGGTGTATATATGCCATGTGAGGTTGTTTGAGGTGTATTGTCGATTATACCTATGTTGATATATGCACACGAGTTTGATAGGTATTGTTGGAGGTATCACACCGATTTATACCTGTGCTATGAGTGTGTTTGGTGTGTACAAATTGGAGGATTATGTCGATCATACATATGTTGTGTGACAAGTGTGCCAGGTGTATTGTTGGTAGCAGCATGATAATTCTGCTTATGTTGAATGCAGGGTGTGGAGTGTCTGCATTATGTCATTTGTTGGATTACCCTGTCAACCCATATTCTTATCAGTGGGTGACTCACTACGATGTTGATAGATTTGACGATGAGTTTGATGTGATTGCTGGATTGTTATACCTTTGGCTGCCACAGTGATATGTAGTAAAGTGATCTTGTACAGACTCTAGTTGGATAGTTAGATGTCTTGGTCATTTATGGATTGTCTGTGGTAGAGGGACCTCATGCAGTCTCTGGCTAGATAGTAGGGTGCTTTAGGCACTTATGTTCCCACATATTTCAGATGGTTGTGGTGGAGCGTAGCTCCCACATATTATGGACTGTTTTAGGTGGAGCGTTGCTCCCATATATTTCGGATTGCTTGTAGCGAAGCATTGCCCTATATTTATTGCGATACATATTTCAGATTATTTGTAGTGGAGTGTTACTCCTACATATTGAGGATTTCTTGTGGTAGAGCGTTGCTCCCACATATGTGGTATTTTCTGTGATGGAGCGTTGCTCTCACACTGGAGGATCTATGCTTAGATGTTTTATATCGTTGGTGATCATATTTCAGATTTATTGTCGAGGATCTTATGGATTGGGAATGTCTGTGATACGGACATTATATGTATTGGTTTTACCATTAGGGCTTGCGGAGCCTTAGATGTTTTCATGGACTAGATGATTTGGGTATCCCTAGGATATTGGATCAGAATTCGTTATCGTTATTGATGATGTGGTGTTTTATTCCTGATCTGAGGTGTATCACGTACACTATCTTTGCATAGTTCTAGAGATGTTTCGATGGGAACATCTATATGCGCAGACCAGTAGTGCGTATTTTGATTGTCTTCTGTGAGATGTTTGAGACACACGGTCACCAGTAGGAGTATACCGTGGTTCGACAGGAGATCGAGGTTGTTACCGTTGGGAGTAGACAGAGTCTATAGAAGAGGCTCGCAACTTTCTTTGTTTGGCTCGATATTTCCGGAGATACGTTGAGGGTTTCTCACGGATTGCTATACTACTTACACGCCTGACCAGGAAAGGCGTGAAGTTCACTTGGACTGAGGATGGCAAGACCAGCTTCTAGGAGCTGAAGCGGAGGCTAGTGTCGGCTCCGATTTTGGTTTTACCTTCTGGAGAGGACGGATATGTCCTCTACACCGACGCATCTATTCAGGGTTTTGAGCGTTGTTCTGATGCAACACGATATGGTAGTCTCCTATGCTTCTCGTCGGTTGAAGGAACACGAGAAGAACTACCCTGTACATGATCTGGAGCAAGTCGCCATTATTTTTGCCATGAAGATTTGGCGACATTATTTATATGGCGTTACATTTGAGATTCTCACTGACCATAAGAGTCTCAAATATCTGTTTACTTAGAAGGAACTTAATTTCCGACAAAGGAGATGGATGGAGTTCCTGAGCTAATGTGGTTGTCGATGCGCTTAGCAGGAAGTCCGGAGGGACTTTAGCTTGCCACCGAGTTGTGGTCACAGACTTGATTTAAGGTTTCTCCAATTTGGGCCTTGAGGGGTAAGGACAGACAGAGCAGGGTACTCTGGTTACCATGGGTGCTCAGTCGTTGATCAGGATGAGGATACGAGAGCCATAGACTGCTGATCAGTATTTGCAGTTTAATTACAGCCAGATAGCTTCCGGGCAGCAGACCGAGTTCACACGAGACGAGGAGGGTGTTATACACTACCGAGGCAAATTTTACGTGCTTCAGTCTCATCCGGTCTTATAGGAGTTACTTTCGGAGGCTCATCGTTCATGATTTGTTGTCCACCCAGGCGGTACCCGTATGTATCGAGACTTGAGGCGTTCCTATTGGTGGAACGGCATGAAGAAAGACATCGCGGATTTCGTAGCTAGGTGTCTTGTTTGTCAGCAGGTGAAGGCTGAGCACCTGAGACCTGCAGGGTTACTTCAGCGGATTCCTATTCCTGAGTGGAAGTGGGATCACATTACCATGGACTTTGTGGTAGGGTTGCCGAGGACACGACGAGGCCATGACGCGATTTGGGTAATCGTTGATCGATTAACCAAATCCGCGCACTTTTTAGCGATTCGGAGGACTGATCCCCTGGATCGATTAGCAGATTTGTATTATCGAGAGATTATCAGACTACATGGTGTTCCGTTGAGTATCATTTCGGATAGAGATCCACGGTTTACGTCTCGTTTCTGGCAGAGTCTGCAGCAGGCCTTGGGCACACAGCTCCGTTTCAGTACAGCTTTCCATCCGCAGACAGATGGACAGTCAGAGCGGACCATTCAGACTTTAGAGGACCTGCTGAGGTCATGTGTTATGGATTTCGGAGGCAGTTGGGAGGACCATCTGCCGTTGGAAGAGTTTGCCTACAACAACAGCTTCCATTCGGCTATCCAGATGGCACCGTTTGAGGCGTTGTATGGTAGACCTTGTCGGACACCCGTCCTTTGGGATGAGGTTGGAGAGGCTCAGTTGTTGGGACCTCATAGAGTTCAGCAGGATGTAGAGTTGGTCCGTACTATCAGACGGAGGATGTCAGAGGCGTAGGACCGCCAGAAGAGTTATGCTGATCGAAGACGCAGACCACTAGAGTTCTCTGTGGGCGACCATGTATTTCTGCGAGTTTCACCCACGAAAGGGGTGAAGAGATTTGGCCTCAGAGGTAAGCTAGCTCCGCGGTATATTGGTCCTTTTGAGATATTGGAGAGGATCGGAGCAGTAGCTTACCGACTGGCACTACCACCGTCCCTGTCAGGCGTTCACGATGTATTTCATGTATCCATGCTGAGGAGATATGTGCCTGATCCGACACATGTGCTGGCAGATATTCCAGTTCCAGTTCAGCCTGACATTACCTATGAGGAGGTTCCGGTACGGATTCTCGACCGGAAAGAGCGTCAGTTGCGGAACAAGACTATCCGGCTGGTTAAAGTCGGATGGCAGCATCATTCGGACGAGGAGGCTACTTGGGAGCTCGAGGATACGATCCGAGCTCGATATCCCCATCTTTTCACTTGAGGTATGTGATTTATTTACCGTTCAGCATTTATACTTTCTATATCTGTTGTAGTACTTGCTGATGGTAGATAATGAAATTTGGGGGACCAAATTTTTATTAGTGGGGGAGAATGTAAAATACCGAAAAATAGGCGAATATTAATAAGGAAATTTTCCGAAATTTTTGGAAATTTTTCGGGAATTTTTCGGAGCTCGTATGGACGAGTTAACGGGGACAAAAACGGGGCTCGGAAAAGCCTGTTTCGGATACCCTGTTTTAATGCGGAAAAGTTTTAATTTTCCTTTTCCTTTTCTTTTTCTTTTATTTTTCTTTTCCTCTGGTTTTTTTCCCCGACGCCGAACTCGTGCCATTTCCCTTTTCCTCTCCCGCGCGTGCCGAAGCCCGACGCCGAGCCCTAACCGCCGACCCGGCGGTTCCTTCCTCTTCTCCGAGGCCGAAGCCTTAAACCCCTCGGCTCCTCCTTTTCTTCTTCTCCTCATCTTCTTTGCGCCGATCGCCTCACCCCGCGACACCGAAGTCACCACCGCCGGCTCCTCTTTTCCTGCGCGCCGACGCAGATCGCCGGCTACTGCCGACTCTAACGCCTTACCCCGACGCACGGAGCCAGTCGTGGTCGTGCCCTAGCAGAGACTTGCCGACGCCATTGCCGCCAGCGACGCCGAGCGCCTCTGCACAGCGCCGTCGCCGTCCGGAATTTGTTGCTGGCTTCTCCTCTACCCCACCACCTCTGTGCCCTAGCTTGAAGTCGACGGCCACGGTTTAATCTCTCCGGTGACCATTTTTGGTTGCTGTCCTTGCTATTTCCTAGTGCCGGCAGCCGACCACTTTGCCCTAGATTCCTTCACACAGTAACCATAGTGCTCTGCTCACTTTGGTGCCCTAATTGTGATCTGGAAGGTAAGGTTTGGTTTCAGAAATTAGGTTGTTTAAATTCGGAATGCTTGGTTTTGTGATCTTCTCATCTTGGTCTGATCCAGGAAGGGAGGTTTTGTGATTGTGAAGATGCTCTTTGGTTCCAGTAGTGCAGATTCTTGATTGTGGATCGAAGGATAAGGACTGTGAGGTGAAATTTAGTGCTGTAGATCAACAAGTGCGGTTGTGAGATTCTGTTCTGTTCTCTTCTGTGGTGTTCTTGATTTCAGCTCACTTTGTTCAAGCAACACTCCTTTCCGCCAGTTCCTCTTTGGCTGCTGATTAAGAACAGAAATCTGTGATTTGAGGTAAAGTGTATAATTTGTTCCGATCTTATGAGCCTACTTAGGAGAAATCAAGTTTATTTAGGTTTAGACCTAAAGCAAGTTGATTATGTGATGTTGATTAGGGTTTTGTCCTAATTTAGGGTTAGAGATTTCATTTAGCTATTTATGGGAAATTGTAGCTAAATAAAATATATTTACATTGGTACCACAGGTCTTTGACGCGAGACGGGTATCTCGATTATTGGATTGGAAAGCTATTTTGGAGGCGGGTACTTTTGACTTATTGTCTTTGATATGCTTAGTAATTAAATTAACAAGATGCATTAATTGTGTTTCTTACTTGTTTCGGTTAATCACTGCCCAATACATGCTACCTGTTGATTGATTGTTTGTTTACATCTTGTATGGATATGTACCTGATTCCACATGCTCATGGGTAGTGATATAACCATATTTTACCATGTCAGGACCTAGGTTTGATACCTTATAGGATCAGATACCTTGATATGATTCATTCGCTTTGGTGCACATTATGATATATCCAGAGATTGGTTTAGTATATTACCATGTTTAGTGACATGCACCATTCGCATGATTGCATGTTGAGTGATTGATTGCTCCTTTATTGTCGAGCACTTTGCCAGTTTCATCACTGCTCGGTGCCCCGCATGGGTAGCGGGACACAGCGTGGTAGTACGTCGGTTTGGCTCTTCCGGTGCTCCGTTGGTCCGCTCATGGGTAGTGTGTGCTGGTTAGCACGTTAGAGATCCCTCCCGTACCGGGAGTTAAGAGCATTTCGCTCCCCATTTATGATTTGGGGTAGGAGTACGTATGTACTCCGACAAGATTCCGTCCACTCGATCACTCATCAGGAGTAGTGTTGCTGAGTGCACGGTTGTCACAGCCCTACCCACTCGGTCCCACTATTGTTGTGAGTCGGCTGACTGGCGTCAGGGGTGACCATGACATTGGCATCATATGCATGATGCATTTATTGTTTGTGTTTGTGTTTGTTGCACTTATATGCTGCACATTGCTTGGATACCTTGATTGACATGCATACAGGTCTTCTATACCTTTCGGACTGTTTGTCCTTTTACCGGGTCCTGGTTAGTACAGATTCTCTCCTGTCTTCTTCGGTTTGTAGTTACCTTTATCTTTATCAGGAGACTGTACGCATGATTAGTGCTAGGTGTTATTTCTTTACTTTGCATATCAACTGTACCTGCTGAGTGTTGGACTCACCCCACCTCCATTGTTGATATTTTCAGGTTGATGCTGTCAGGAGGGAGTTCCAGTCGCTAGTCCCCACTGCACGTAGTGCTGGTCCCTGTAGACCTCGAGGATATGTTTGGTTTTCTTGGTTTCTTTTCTGTTCTAGACTGTTTTGAACATGTTATGTTCTAGATTTATTTGCTTATGGACATGATATAGATTTTATTATATTGATGGATTCGGATTTGGTTTTTATTCTACTACATGCCTGCCTGGATGGCAGAAGAGGTGAGTTCGTTGGTTTTGAGCTTTACGAGTGTAGTTGAGTAGGGTGGTTTTTGAGTCAGAGTATTATTACCGCGTGGTTGTGTCAGCCAGAGGCTGAATATATATATATAAACTGCGTGGTGATTGATTTTTTTATTATTGTTATGATTCCAGCCGCATGTGGCTGAGTATTTAGTGCTTGTAGAAATTTTTGATTGTCCGCCGTACAGAGGAGATGCTACCGAAATTTTCTCGGGCAGGGTCTCCTCTGGGGGCGTGACAATGCTCACCCTTGAGCATTGATTCACTTCATAATGCTTATCCTAGAGCATCCACAACTCAACAATGAAGATACCCACTCTCCATTGTTGTTCAGCACTCATTTACTCTAACGAAGGTTAAACCACCTTCCATGGTGTTTGGAAAAATTTTTCATGTCCTTAGAGAGTAACTCTCCCTAAAGACATACTCCAAACTTCTGTCATTGTACCAACAATGACTTGAAATTTCTAAATCTTTAGGAAACCCAAAACTTGAAGTTTTGAGATTCAAGTATCAATATTTGAGTGCAAACCTCAACCTAAACTTCAACCTACTGTTCCTTAACTATTTCTCCTTGCTTTTAGCACGAAAACTACCCGTAAATGTATATAAATATATTCCAAGGGGGTAGGAGTAGTTAAAGGGACTAAAAATGACTTAAAGCACTGAAATCAGGCTTCCCCAGCCAAAATTAGTCTTTTCAATCGATTGGGTTGGGATTCAATCGATCGCCACTTGTTCAATCGATCGTCTGATCGATTCCGCGAGCTTCTGTTACCAGAAAAACTGCGTGAATCGATTGCTCGATCGATTCATCGGTGAATCGATCGACTGATTAATTCTGCTAGCCTTTGCTCGCGAGAAAACCTTATCTCATTCGATCTCCCAATCATTGAGACACTCCAATCGATCGGTTGATCGATTGGAGCTCTGATTTCTTGAAATTCAATTTCAGCGAAATTCAGAAATGCCCTAAAAATTCTACAAAATTTGAAAACTCATGAAACTTCTTGTAGACATTATCTAGGGTATTTATTATCATGAAAAAATAATTTTCTAGGAAAATACACCTTATTTTAAAAGATTGACACAATCTTGAAAAATCTGAAAAACTTCAATGTTTTCTTCTAGTTTATGTCTAACTTTTCAATGATGATTGCTATGAAAAGATAGCCTTCACCAAGGTTTTCTAAAGTATATTTAAAATGATTTTCAAAACTAATTTCCAACCATGTTCTTTGGGCTCAATGCACATGACTTGTACATTAGTTTTCCTAATGATTGGAGTACACATAACTATGTGTTTTAATGAAATCAAAACTCAAATAGATGTACTAAATCAACATCTTGAGTCTTGTTCATCATCATAACATTTCACTTGTACCTAATATACACTAAAACACATACAAGTCAACTTATAGTTTTTGTGAGATGCAGATTTTGGTTTTGCCCTAAACTAGGGATCATGCATATCTATCTAGGCATTTTAGGAATTATGCACATTTATTTAAGATGCCACTTGTTAGTAAATGTCATTATCCTTAATTATAAGGAATTTAAAATAATGCATGATGAATTTATGACATACATCAAAATGAGTAATTTTCAAAAGGAAACATACTGTAGTTACATGATGTATGTATGACATGACATGATATTTTTATTGCATTTTTCATAATATGCATGAATGCTAAATATGATGTCATGACATATGATCGGCAAACAAAGCATAGCAATTTAACATAAATAAAATATACCTAGATAATCTATCTAAGTATCCATAATACTTAGCTTAACTAAATGAGATCATCCTAGGTTGCCCCTATTTTCATAAGAAAATGCCAAACTCCCAACTTGACATTTCTTTTGGTTTTCCTCATTTGTGTCAATTTAAATTAAATCCAATTCTTCAAATTTTGGCACATTTTACTCTTCCAAGAGTAAGCAATTAATCCTTTTCATTTTCAAAGGTTAACAAAAACCTTGAAAATGCCTCTAAGTGTTAACTTTATCAAGATTGGGTTAACCACCCTACCCATTTAGAGTTGACACTCTCTAAACCCATCTAGGGTGTAGAGAATATGCTCCTCGAAATCCAAAACATATTGGTGCTCCTGGGATGCTCTAAGTATTCACTAGGGATAACTTCCCTAGCTACCTTCCTAATGACCTTTTTAGGCTTCTTAGAAGTCATGGTCACTTTCTCTAGGTCAACCCTAGGGATAACTTCCCATGTGACCTTCTTGGTGACTTTCTTTTATAGGAACGAAAAGAATTTAGATATCTCCACAATGACATGATATTGTCCACTTTGGGCCTAGACCCTCATGACTTTGCTCTTGGGCTCTCTCCAAAAGGCCTCATGCCAATGGAGATATCTTTCTCTTATAAACTCATGATCTTTGCCATGTGTTTTCAATGTGGGACTATGTTTGCAACCTTGCAACCCCAACATCTTTGACTTCTTAGGAGTCTTAGTCACGTTGGTCTCAGCAAAAATACTTCTAGGGATAACTTCCCTTGTATCTTTGACTTACCCCCTAGACATAGGGTTGGTTAGGGTTGGTTCCATAACTATATGGAATCCTATGATAAGAACGGACATCCTTCTTGGTTTGAGGTTTGTATCCCAAATCCCTCCTACCATTGGATGATTCTTGTCTAATTATCCCTAGGTTATTATTCTTAGATCCTTGTTTTTCAAATGTGATTTTTCTAAGGGTCTTCTCTAATTTATCAAGTCTTGACCTCAAGACTTGATTTTCCTTCCATAACACCTCAACCTTAGATTTTTCACTAAAGCCTTGATTTTTCCTTTTCTTAGGCAAATATCTAGAATTCTTAGAGTTATTGCCTAAATTATTTTCTACCCTTCTAACTTTAGGTTGAGTGGTTTTAGCATGATAAACTACATGTTTTTCTTTAATTCTATCATGCCTTCTATTTTCATGATAGATAACATTAAAATGATATAAACTAGACCAAATATGTTTTTTTTATCATATGTCAAAGGAATTGGTTCAACAAATGATACCTTGAGTTTCCTTTTAGAAGCTCCCCCTTGACTTAAGCTTTCTCCTTTGACTTTGACCGGTTTCTTACCCATAGGACATTGACTCTAGTAATGTCCTCTTTGATTGCACAAGAAGCACACTATGTGCTCTTTGCTCTTCTTTGTCACGGGGGCGGTCTCTTTGGGCTTCACCTTGCCCTTAGGTGCCACTTGGCCCTTCTTCTTGACCAATTTGGGACACTTACTCTTATAGTGCCCATGCCCCCTACACTCAAAGAAAATGAAATGATTTTTATTATTTAAATTTAAAATTGTTATACCTTTTCTTGTAGGGGTGACTCATGATCCTCCATTTGATTTTTCTTGATTTGTGGAGGTGGCACCATCTTCTTCTTCTTCATTTGACCTGG
The DNA here is from genome assembly GCF_018446385.1 of Zingiber officinale. Lineage (NCBI taxonomy): Eukaryota > Viridiplantae > Streptophyta > Magnoliopsida > Zingiberales > Zingiberaceae > Zingiber > Zingiber officinale. The sequence goes on from NC_055990.1 coordinate 22,975,884, forward strand.
AGGTGGAAGCCTCTCCTTTCTCCGGTGTCAGTGAATAATGCTCCCCCTCAATCCTAGAGGTGGAGGTCTCTTCATCTTCATCCTCTTGCCATTGAACAAAGAGTATGCTCCCTCTTTGCCCTTTCCATTGTACTTTATTGAAGATGAAGCTTCTTGGACTTCTTCTTTGGAAGTTAAGCATCTCTCAAATTCGGAGTCCTCTTCCTCTTGGTCTTGCTCCAATGAGTCACCCTCTTTGAATTTCTCTTTGTTTGGTGCAGTGGAGGGTTTCTCATGAAGTTTAGCCAATTTACTCCATAGCTCCTTGACATCCTTGTATTCTCCAATATGAGTCAAAATATTGCTTAGCAATAAATTAACCAGTAGCTTGGTCACTTTATCTATCTTTGAATTTGCTCTTGGCTCCACTTGCTCTTCTTGAGAATTTTGCCTTTGATATTTGTTGGAGTTTGGAAACCTTCCATTAAAGCAAACCATTGCTCTGTGTCCATCCTAAGAACATTTTTGATCCTTGATCTCCAAGAATCGAAGCTCATTGATGTGAATGGTGGAGGCACCCTTGTGTCGAAATCGAGTTCATCTCGGAATTCTATTTGAAGTTGAGCTTTTTTTTAAGTCTTTGACTTTGATGAACTTGCTTCAACTTCTTCTTCCTCTAGCTTGTTGCCCTTTCCGGCGATGATTCCGGTGAAGAGCGACCTCGCTCTGATACCACTTGTTAGGGTCGATTTGTAGCTAGATGAGGGAGGGGGCAGGGGGTGAATAGCTCGTCGCGTTCGTTGTCTTGATGCTTCGTGATGATGTGCAGCGGAAAAGAACTCGAAGTAAACACTCACAACGCTAACAAGAGGTTTTACTTGGTATCCACCTTAAGAAGAGATGACTAATCCAAGGATCCACACACGACGCTCACTCCACTAATAAAACTCTCCTTCTCGGTAACTACCAGAGGCGGAGAAACCTCATACAACACTCATACATACAACAACTCAACGTAAGATGAAAAATACAATGAATGCAAATGAAAAACTCTCTTCTTGCTCACTTGTTACTTGTAGTTGCCTCTTGAACCTTGGAAGTGCACCAACACTTGACTCCAAGAGCTTTCAAGAACTGGTGAGGAGTGTCAGAGAAGATCGTGTGAAGATCGGGAAGAAGTTTTTTTTTTTTTTTTTTTTTTTTGCGTTTGAACGCTTCGTCGCCTTTATATATGCGCTTCTAGGGCTTCCAATCGATTGAGGCTCCTCCCAATCAATTGCTACGTCAGATCCCAGCGATCTCAGCCATCCAAAACCTACATCCTGTGCAATGGTTGTAACCTAATCGATTGACCAATCGATTGGGGAGGTTTGAATCGATCGACTGATCGATTCAGAGCGCCTCTGTGCTCTTTGCTGGAAAAGCCTGAATCGATCAGCTGATCGATTCAGCTTTCTCGCGTCACACGTGATTTCTAGCCCCCAATCGATCGGCTGATCGATTGGCGGTGCCCAATCGATCGACTGATCAATTGGGAAGCATTCTGTTTGCGTAATATAAGCTCCCAATCGATTTACCGATCGGTTGGGCTGCTATTTATCACAGCACTCTCCCAATCGATCGGCTGATCGATTGAGCTTTGGTTCAATCGATTGACCACCCTAGACTTGCTTAACTCAAGCTCAAGGGCCCCCAATTCCAATATTCGATCAACCGTGACCTGTTGGAACTCCTCATGCCTAGCATCCAGTCAACCTTAACCTGCCGGGATTTCTTCACCAAATGTCCGATCAATCTTTTAACCCACTTGGACTTTTCTCCTCATGCCAGGTGTCCGGTCAATCTTGACCCACTTGGACTTACCGTCTCGTGCCAAGTGTCCGTTCCTACATGACCCACTTGGACTTCCACTAGATGTCCGATCACCCTTGACACTTCTGGATTTTCTAGTGCTAAGTATTTGGTCAATTCTTTGACCTACTTGAGCTTCCCAACACCCGGTGTCTGATCAACCTTGACCCACCTGGATCTCTACGTGCCTGGGTTTACTCACAAGGTCTTACCATCTGTCTACCTTCACTCACTAGGACTTTTCATCTGCTTGGCTTCACTCACCAGGTCTTTCACCTAGCTTCACTTACTAGGATTTTCTCACTGCCTGGCTTCACTCACCGGGACTTCACCTAGCTTCACTCACTAGGATTTTCCCATTGCCCGACTTCACTCACCGGGACTTTCACCTACCTAGTTTCACTCACTAGGTCTTTCACCTGGCTTCATTCACCAGGATTTTTCAACTGTCTAACTTACTTACTAGGTGTTTCACCTGCCTAATCTACAGTTAGGACTTTTCCAGTCAAGTATCCAATTAAACTTTTGACCTACTTAACTCTTTTTCACATCTAATTGGTCAAACCTTGATCAGAGGAAAATTACACCAATAATCTCCCCAAACGGACGATTGCTCCTGTAATCTCCATATATATCAAATATCGAAACTTAAACATTGAGACTCAAACTTATGTCAACTCAAACTTAATCAATCTAATCAACTGTAATTCAGAGAATATTGCACCAACGGACAAATAGTGTTTTTGAAAGATTAATGGTGAGTTTAATTTAGAGGGAATTCATTCCAGTTAATTCTCATGAAATGGATATATAATTTATATATTTGATTAAAAAAATGGTAAGTGAATCCTAATGGAACGGTTGTTTCAGAATTATTGATGATAAACTATTTTAAATATTTATTTGTGGCATTTGAATGAGATGGAGATGCTCAAGCAATCAAATCGATCGCATGCAATATCTAGCACGCGAAAAGAAATTTTTATGCAATATCTAGCATGTGAAAAGAATTTTTGATGCAATATCTAGCACGTGAAAAGAATTTTTTTGTATTTTATTTTATAAATGGACTGAACAAGTTGGATCGATTAAATCGACAATTCATAAAAGACATGTCGTGCAAAGTAATATCAAATGAATTGAATGTTGGCAGAATGGAATAGAGCAAATTAGATTGGATAAATTAAATATTATCTTTTAGACAAATAAAAAGAATTGAAAATGACAAACAAATTAAACTGGACTAGAGATCATTGTTTGAACCAATTAAATAGAATAGTAGAGCACGAGTTAACACGTAATTAGAGGCGTCGGTTTTGTCCCAAAGTAACTCAGATGCTTACGTTAGACACTAGAGAACATACACTACAAGAAAATTAAGATTTAATAATACTCAAAAGATAATGTTTTTTTTTAAAATAAGTGTTATCTTTTTTTTTTAACAACGCTTTTAGTGAAAATCACTGTGTATCTCCTTATGTTCTTACTAATAGACAACATTTTTTAAAAGACCGTTATCTATTAGTAATTTTTGTTGGTCAAAGACAATATTTTTTGAAAAGCGTTGTTTATTAGCAATCTTTTTAGTGGTTATGATAATGAATTTTAACACTACAAGAAAAAAACCTTACAACAACGGTTTTTCACCGTTGTCGTAGCCACTTTCAGACTGTTGTTAAAGGCTGTGTTGTTAAAGGGGGTACCCAAAGACAACGGTTTTTAACCGTTGTCTTTGAAGACAAAGACAACAGTTTTTACAACGGTGAAAAATTGTTGTCTTTTCCTTCAAAGACAACAGTTTTTCACCGTTGTCTTTGAGCGTCTACATTTAATAACAGGGTCTTCAACAACAGTTTTAAACTATTTACGACAACAATGAAAAACCGTTGTCTTTTTTTGATAAAAAATAAAAAAAAATATTAAAATTTATTATACAATTTTCTAGTATTATAAATCATTCAAAATACTAAATTTGTAAATAAAATTTAACATATAATTTTCTAACATTCGAAAATAATATTTACAACATTCCGAAGAAATTTCAAAAGCAGCCAACAAAATGACAACGACACTATTAAAACATAGGTAGAACAACACAACATCCTAATCCTAGAAGAGTAACACAACATCCTAATCCTAGAAGAGTAACACAACATCCTAATCTTGATATCCAGTTTTGAAGAGTTGGATCATTTGAACTACTTTTACCATGTACAACACTAGAAGAGTAACAAAACACTGCTTCTTAATTCTCCTAATCCTTCATCTTCTTCATCCTTGCCATGTTTGCATCGTACTTGGATCGAAGTGGACCAAGTAGATAGAGAAAGAAGATAAACTAAATGCTTTCATCTTCTTCATCCTTGCTTCTTAATTCTCCTAATCCTTCATCTTCTTCATCCTTGCTTCTTAATTCTCCTAATCCTTCAAACTCCACCTGTAAGAAGAAGATAAAGAAATGTCACTTGATCTAAACTAAATGCCTATGAATAATAAAAATGCATTCTCCTGTTTAATAAAGGATGTGATAGCTTGTTTCAACTAATGCATTTGTTTCACCATATCCTATATCAATGAACAAGCTAATGCATTTGTTTCAACTATTTCCTGAGCAACTAAATTGTATTGCTGAATGCATTGTGCCTGTTAGTACACTCAAGTAAGACTGTGACTTAACTTAATAAATTGAAATTATGTTAAATTATATATCTGAAATAGTCATGATAAAGGAAAATTGTAAATAATATTGTGACAGAGGCTATCTGGAACAATCTTGTAAGAATAAAAGGTTATCTTTAGGATCATTACTAACCGAAACAACTTGAGAGCAAAGCATTGAAAATGGACCTTTGATTTCACTGTTGCATTGGTATGGAATAGCACCATATGTACACTTAATAAGTGAAATTTGTAGCATTGAACTGTACCGTCAAAAATCCTCCAATGGACAAACTACAAGTATGTTAAACTATCTCTCTAAATAATTACACTGGGAGCAAAGCATGGCTAAATACATCATCAATTAGGAACAAACTACTAAGAATAAAGAAAGGAAGAATGTAGATGAACTGAAACAACTACTGGCTAAATACCTAAGTGGATCTTCAAAAGTATAGTTATATTGCAAAATTGTTTAAGCGTGGCTCTTGAGTATGCAATATCAAACAGTATAAAGGAATCCAAAAGAAGAATGCATGTGCACAAATGTTAGGAAGGTGAATCCAATGGTCAATTGCATTTTATGGACCTGAAGAATTTTAACTTTTTTACGCAGATCATCAACTAATCTTGTGGTTGGTCTTTCTTGAAGTTCTCTTCTTATCTCCAAAAGAGCACTATCCTGCAAGAAAATAGAGATATAGAGATTAGGAACTGTAAGCATTGCTATTTTATCAAATCTAATTGTGTTAATAAAGGATGTGATAGCTTTAAACATGTCCAAGATCATATTGTTGTGCCGAGAAATTGTGATAAAATTTTAATTGAACTATAATTGTTGGTCATCTCAAATGCCAAAATGTTGCAACTTATACTTCATATCAGTTATCGTATAAAAAATTAGGTATAAACAAAGAACTGAAACCTTTTCATTGATTAGTGCATTCAACTTCTTTATCTCATTCAAATGCTGCTCCCTCCCCTTTAATAATATGGATTCCATGTTATGAAGCTCCATATTCAACTCAGAGATTATTTTCTCCTTTGCATTCAAGGAGCTCTCCAACATAATGTTCATCTCCACATCACTACAACAGATGCATTAAAAAAAAGAATTGAATAATAACCAGGGAAAAATGACAACATCTAATAAAAATTTGCTTTAAACAAAACAATTAATTTCATCAATTATGAAATGGGTGCAACAGTTGCAAACGTCAAGGAATTTAATTTACGCTAATTGGAAAAAAAATGAATTGAGCAAAATGTTTTTAACATACCAATAAAAAGTTGTATAGATCAAGATCTATGCATAAAAGGTATTACAAAATACAGGAATGAAATATAAAAAAACTAAAGATCAAAGATCAGTCTAGCCCTAGGTAGGCTTAACATCTAGGCATGCAAATTACTATGTAGCTTGAACATTAATATAATGAAACATTGAAAATGCTTCAATGATCACTTGAACTCAACCAAATAGCCTAGGACTTATCAATCAGATAGTTACAACTTTCAATTGTTGTCTTTGTACCGATTGGTGAAGAAATATTTGTCTATTTTGTAAGAAATAGAGTATAAAATATTTTCTTGTCTTCATTGGTTTCGTCTGTTGATTGCATCTGGGAACGGAAAGTCCTTGCACAAAAAGTAACAGTAAAATATTATAAAGTAACTTGGCAGAAAAATAAAAAATAAATAAGTGATACAGAGAATATAGGAATAATAATACAGAGAATATAAGAAATACAAATAAACTGAAAATCTCTGTAGACAAGCATAATTGCAACATATTCTGTCGTGTTATATATATATTTACCAAATGCATTTTCCTTCCACATGGTTGAACTCTAAAAATAATTCAGAAATTACCCCAATAATAAGACTGACAACAGAAAATAGCTAATTGTATAAGACCTGAATAAAAGGGCCAAATTGGACATACCAAAGCATCAAAAGTAAGAAAGCACCCTCTTTTATCTGGAATCTCTCACGCAAATACAATAACCTAGCAAGCAAAATTCTGGAAAAAACAAAAGGAAGTTATTTGAATTCCTCAACGACATTGAAAAATGGTAATTGAAAATAAAAATAAAAACAAATAGAACCACAAGCGTTGCAAGGTTAAACCACTGTTTCCAATTGTTTTTCAGTCTTTCCCCCTGTTACAACCATTTTGGAAGGAATCAAATGTGAGGAAAAAAGAGCCAAGTTGTTCCCTTCTTTACCCTTTTTGCCCTACCACCTAAGTAGACAAGGGAAATGATTACTATCACTCCTCTCTTGCTCTATTTAAGCTCCCATCTTCTCAAGTAGAGACAGCTTTAAGGTAACAAACAAACCATGCAAGGAAAATAAGAATAGGAATGGCCTCGGTAAGGAACAAAGTGTCAAATTAGAAATATTGCCCATGAAAACTATCGCTCAATTCATAACCTTAATTCATACAACATCCAAAGTGATGATTGAGCAAAGGTGTTTCAGAATTTCCTCATTCCAATCAATCAAACTAGAGAAGCTAGATGGGAAGGATCCATATTTAGTGATGACATGACAATTAACCTTAAGATCAACTACTCTGTGTATATTGGAAAGGAACCCCAAACATGATAACAAGTCTTCCATAGTGTCGATCAAAATCTATACCTTCAGCAACTTTACCCCTGCAATAGCATATTGATTAACTCTTAATATTGAGTTCTTAGTACAGATACCAAGAAGAAAGCATACACTGAAATGTGCATATGAAATAAGACAAAAATACAATAATATATAATTAGATAGTTACTAGCAAAACCTAATCCAAGAAGTTGAAAGTTCTCATTAAATGACTTGATTTTTCCACACAGGAGATAACCTAGTATGTCTGGATTTATGTAACTATAATATTCTTTACTATAATATTCTTTATAACCTAGTATGTCTGGATTTTTATTATAATTTGAAAAAAAAAATCCATCTTTGAACTAAGGTAATTCTAATTAACTAGAGAATGAAACTATTTACTCTTCGAACATGACAGTAAAAGTTTCCAGTAAACTACTGTAGAAGCATTGTGTTAATAGAGAAACTTCACCTTATATATACAAATACATTTTTTGTTAAAAGGGAAAAGAATAAATATGACTTGACATTTGATACTTATTAAATGATGTAAACACAATTTTGTGACATAATAGACTAGTACACAGTTTTTCTTAGGAAATAATAGCATGCCATGATGTTATTTAAATTCCATCCAGAACTCATATACTAATCCCCTAGTGCTCATACCTTCGCAGAGGATCACTCTTTGAGAAAGCCACAACTGAAAACCCCCCAGTGTCAAAATCAGCACCATAAAGAACCTAAAGTCAGTATATGAGTTAGAGTTCTACCTGGCTACAGGTTCTGGTCGAAACCAATATATGAATAAAGTTTCTAATATTAAGGTATGGAAACAACAAAGGTTCAAGGAAAGAAAAAAGTGGATACAACACATCAAGGCCTCTCCAGTTAAGTCTTTGCCCATGCAGTAAGCATTAAATAGCATGATCGGATTAGAGATTGATACCCAACCATTCTCCAAGTACTCTTGGAGCTTGGGAGTTTGTCCATGGTGGAACCATTTTGCTTCCTCAAAGTATGCTTTGCATAATTTCCCCACTGAAAATTAATATACCAACAATTGATTAATAACAAAGAAGCAAAACGAAGAAAATTGAAATAGTATTTATAATTTAATTTACTTCTTTCTTTAAGCCAGGCACAATGTCCAAGCCTTTCTCCTTCATCACCCAGTAGCCTTCTTCGTGCACCATGTTGAAGAGTGCAAAGAAACATAGTTTCATGTACTCTGGAAGCTTGTCCATGGCAGTTAAGTCCCATCTGCAACAAAACTCACTCGATCTTAGATCGATACTCGTGATAAAACATATATACATGACTTGACGATGATGGTGAATGTGCTGCTGTCACCTGTCGACGACATCAGTAAAGAGCTGGAGTTCATCCAAGGTTCCATAAACATCGTAAATATCATCAATCACTGTAATAAAACAGATTGCCTTTGTTTACATCATTCTGCATCTCCGGTTATCTGGTTCATAAGTGAAACCAACTGTCCACAGATAGCCCTCAGTTAATCTGTTCCTAGAAAATGGCAGCTTCTCTGAAAGCCCGAGCCCGGACCACCATCTGCATTTAAAATGTAATTAAACTTTGAAATTGTTATTATAAAAACATCGAAAGTTTGATTAATTAGATGCAGTTAATTTACCTGGAGAGCTCTTTGAGTTCACTCTTGTACGCATCCTAAACCATATTGAAGTCGAGCTTAGCAAACTCCAGGAGGAGAGGGTTGATGGTGTCGTCTCCACGGAATGCTTCAATGAACCACCTGTGCTGCACTCTCTCCAGCCGTCAATTCAGTGGAAGCTGCAGCGCATGGGCTACCTGATCTCTGAGATCGCCAGCCTAAGGAACAGATCCTTCCTCCATGAATTCTTTCAGCTGCTCAGTCGCGAAATCCATGGCTTCCTTTAGCACAGCCTCTCCTTCCTTCTCGATGTAGGAAGCTTCGTACAGACTCAGAAGCCCTCTGATCTGGTTCTCACAGCGAACTTCGAAGTTTCCAATCTTGTCTCTAAATGTCTCGAACAAAATTAATCACCCTTTGAGTTCCTCCAGGTTGCCGTCCATGAGGGTTCTCATCCTCGCAAGGCTCTCTCCTCCATCAGATCCCCCATCCGACCCTTCCTCGAACTCCATGCAACCCTCCCACCTCACGTCGCTGCCGTCATTGCTGCCGTGACCGTGCCTCCATGGCCATGATGCTTGGCCACACCGTTCGTTCCTGGAGTCGTCCTCTAGATCATGCGACCTCCGTTGCTAATCCTCCTTGGTTGCTCCTATGCTTGTGGCCTCTGTTGCCCATCTCTCTCCCTCCCCGCGACTGGTTCGCTACGAGTCGTGAAGGGGCGATGGGTTTAGGGCTTGGAGAGGAAAGGAGAAGGGGAGGCAGGTTTAGGGCTTGGAGAGGAAAGGAGAAAAAAAACGTGAAGTAGGTGAAGAAATCGACCAAAATTTGGGGGGAATGCGGCGGCAACAATTTGGGAAAGAAAAAACGAGGCGGTAAAAAATGGCGAAGGGAGAAAACAGGCGAAGGAAAAAAATAACTATATTCAACAACACTTAATAGACAACGGTTTTCAAAAACCGTTGTCGTAATCTCAAAAAAAATACGCACATAGACAACAGTTTTCAAAAACTATTGTCGTAGCCTTTAAAAACTGTTGTCGTAGCCCCAAAAAACATAAATAGACAACGGTTTTTAAAAACCGTTGTCGTAAGCCAAAAAAACTGTTCAAAGACAACGGTTTTTGTTAAAACCGTTGTTAAAAGGCAAAAAGACAACAGTTTGGCATAAAACCGTTGTCGTTTGAGTGTTGTTGAATGAGGATTTTCTTGTAGTGTAAAAAGCATTGTCTATTGTCAAGTTATCATCTAAATCTGAGATGTTATGAACCGTTGAATCAAATAAGGAGTAATAAAACCCTAAGTTTCACTCGGCACCCATTATCTCTAGAATATCTCCCGAACCTCTCACCTCACGCGTCTTCGATCTCCTCCCGAACCCCTCATTGCACGGCCTCTTAGTCCAACTCCTCATCTCACGCCCTTTCTGTCTAACTCCTCTCCGGTGAACCCCTCTCTGCGAACCTCTCGTCGGCGGTGAACCCCTCTTCGTCGAATGATACTCTACCAAAGCCGAGTGACATTTCCTTTCCCATTTTCTGTGACATTCATCTTCCTCAGGTTTGTACAAATCTTTTGCCAAGGTGACATTCATCTTCCTTAGGTCTGTGACATGCATCTTCCTTTGGTTTGGAGGGAAAGCAGGGGCACAAGGAATGGTTGATAAGTCAAATCCTTTGCTAAGGTGTTCGATAAAATGTCTTGTACCTGAGCTTTTTAATTTTATCCTTTAATTTGTTTGGAATTTTTTTGATGTGCAGACTGAAGTCATCTTTCTTGGACAACTGAAGCACCCAAACCTTGTGAAACTGATTAGGTACTATTGTGAAGATGAACAAAGGCTGCTGGTGTATGAGTTCATGACCCAGGGCAGTTTAGAGAAACTTCATTTCAAATGTATACTTTCTCCCTCTTTTGATTTTTTTTTTTTTATTTTTTCTCTGATCCATATTATGAAACCAACCCACCTATGTACTTATTGTAGTAGTTATGATTCAAAATTACTACAAATTGACCAACACTTATACACATGTTGTAACAATTACGATTGATAATTGCTATATTATTCTATTAATCAATATTGATTTGAGTTGAATAGATGAGAGTATTTTGAGGAAGGATTTGACTTCCTCAGGTTTGTACACTCATTTTGCTGGTCCTCAAGTTATCTTTTTTGTCACATTAGTTTGACATGAAGCTTAATAAACCTCTAAAGCCATTCCAAAAATCATTAGAAGTTTTATTATCATTTAGCAGCCCTTAGATCTATATAACTTCTAGCTTAATTACACAAATTCAGCACCATATAGAACAACTCAGGGGATATCTTCTAGCTTAACTTCTAGCTAAACTCAACTCTGCTATTATTTGCTATTTTTCTTTATTTTTATTTTTGTTATCTGCTATTATTTGATATTTTCCTTTATTTTTATTATTCTAAAATATTTACAATTAACATATTATTTACTGTTTTCTTTTGCTTTTATTTTTTTATCTGCTGTTATTTGATGTTGTCCTTTGTTGTTGTTATTCTAAAATATTTGCAATTAACATCTGTTGTTATTTTTTGTTTTTGTTTTTGTTATATACCTTTCCTTTGTTATTTGTTGTTTTTAAACTTGTGTTTGTGTTAATATTTTGTATATTATTTACAACTATTTTGAAGATGTTAGCTCATTGTTGGTTGTTTAGTTGTTACAAGAATGGACAAAGAATGGATGTCAAAGGATGGACTATCACGTGAATATAAGTTTGGAGTAGAGTCTTTCTTGCAATTTGCAATGAAAAATGCTAATGATCCGAATGCAATACTATGCCCATATGCAAAATGTGGTAATCTAAAGAAGAGAAATGCACAAACTATCATAGCACATATGTTTTATAATGGTATAGATTTGACATATCATACATGCATATGGTAGGGTGAAAGAGCTATGATAGGGAACTCAAAGAATGATAGTGTGACAAGTAGGGACAGATGAACAAAAATATGTTACTAAGGATCCAATAGATATAGTACATGCTGCATTTCATAGTTATGCCGAGAATCCAACCCAATTCAATAAGCTACTTGAAGATTCAAAGAAACCTTTATATCCGGGATGCACTAAATTTATAATGTTATCTACAGTTGTGAAATTATTCAACTTGAAGGCCAAATATAATTGGAGTGATAAAAGTTTCACTGACCTACTCAGTTTGATAGGAGAAATACTTCCAGATGATAAATAATTGCCTTTATCTTCTTATGATGCAAAGAAAATCTTATGTGCATTAGGGATTGATTACATGAAATTAATGTTTGCCCTAATGATTGTATCTTATATCGGAAGGAGTATGAGGATTTTATCAATTGATCTACTTGCGGGATGTCAAGGTGGAAGTTGGGCCAAACAAATACGACCAAGGAAGGAGTTCCTGTAAACGTTCTATGGTATTTCCCCCCTATTCCAAGATTTCAAAGAATGTTCCGGAATTAGGAGATATCCATGGAATTGACTTGGCATGCTGATAAAAGACTTCATGATGGATACTTACGACTTCATGATGGATACTTACGTCATCCAGCTGATGCACCATCTTGGAAAATAGTTGATCACAAGTGGCCAGATTTTGTTACTGAGGCAAGAAATTTTAGATTGGCTATATCAGCTGACGGGATGAATCCCCATGGTTCGATGAGTTCTGCATATAGTTGTTGGCCAGTTTAATGATCACTTATAATCTTCCTCCATGGTTATGTATGAAGAGAAAATTTATGATGCTCACATTGTTGATTTTTGGTCCCAAACAACCGAAAAATGATATTAATGTTTACTTAGCACCTCTAATTGATGACTTAAAATGCTTATGGGATATAGGTGTTGAAACATATAATATAATGCATATCGACAAGAAACTTTCTCGCTTAGAGCTATCTTACTATAGACTATTAATGACTTTCCTGCATATGAGAACATGTCAGGATGTATTGTAAAAGGATATCATGCATGCCCTATTTGTGGTGAAGAAACCTATTCAACAAAGTTGAAGCATAGTAGGAAAATGTCATATACAGGCCATAGAAGGTTTTTACCTGCAACTCATCCTTATCGAAGGCAAAGGAAGACATTTAATGGAAACCAAGAGTTTACCCCTGCACCAAAACCATTGAGTGGTGATGAAGTTTTGGCAAGAGTTGAAAGAATTAATTGTCATTGGGGAAAAATCAGTAGGAATATTCAGTCGAAGAAGGGTGATGTAAAATTATGCTGGAAAAAGAAATCAATATTCTTTGATCTTTAGTATTTGAAACATCTACACATTCGACATGTTCTTGATATGATGCACATTGAAAAAACATCTGTGAAAGTCTCATCGATACGTTACTTGACATTCTAGGAAAAATAAAGGACGGAGTAGCAACGAGATTAGACCTTTTGGAAATTAATGTGAGGATAAATTTGGCACCAAGGATGGGGGAGAAGAGAACATTTTTGCCAGCAGTCTGTTATACACTTAGTAAGGATGAGAAAAGAAAGATTTTGAATTCTTTATTTGGAATACAACTTCCGACATGTTACTCATCCAATTTTAAAAATCTTGTGTCGATGAAAGATTTGAAACTTATTGGCCTTAAGTCACACGACTGCCACACTTTAATGCAACAATTGCTTCCAATGACCATCCGTGGTGTCTTGCCCAAACATGTTAGACACACTATCACTCACTTGCATTTCTTTTTCAATGGGTTATGTAATTAAGTGATAGATGTCTCAAAGTTAGATGATATGCAAAGAGAGATTGCGATGATATTATGTTTACTTGAAAAGTATTTTCCCCTATGATTTTTTTAATATAATGATTCATTTAACTGTTCATCTTATACGAGAGGTGAAATTATGTGGATTGGTTTAGTATAGGTACATGTACCCATTTGAAAGATACATGAAGATTTTGAAAGGTTATGTGCGAAATTGCAATCGGCCTGAAGGGTGTATAGTTGAATGTTATATTGCTGAAGAGGCTGTTGAATTTTGCTCAGATTATCTTTGTAGTGTGCACACAATTGGGATCCCATCAAGTCATCGACAAATAGAACTTACTAAGCCATTATCAGGTGCTGTGGTGCACTCCACTAATCACGATGAGCTGTAGCAAAAACATCATTACGTATTGGCAAATGATGTGGAGATTGATCTCTATATCGAGTAATTTCTCCAACTTATTAATACTTTTATGTGGTTAGCTTATATTCTATTGGTTTATTTATTCCTAATAATTTTATTAGGGAATACATGGCATATATAAATGCAAGATTTCCTCATACGGCTAAGTCCAAGAAGTGGTTACAAGATGAGCATAACTGAACGTTTACTACTTGGTTACATGATCGTGTAAGTACCTTTAGTATTATGTATTGGCATACATTCATTATCATATTTATGCATAATTAACAATTTATCACATAAAAAATATAAGTTGCATGTGTAGTTGATCATTCCACTCATCAAGTATCAGAAAGATTGAAGTGGATAGCGCACGGACCTAACAAGCAAGTCTTAAAGTTCTCTAATTATTTGATTGATGGGGTTACTTATGCTACAAAAGAGTGATGATATACGAGTTTGTACAAAACTCCGGAGTCAGCTTACTCGCAAAGACAATGCAAGTTGCTAGTGCAAAGGATAAAAAACCTATTGTGTCAGATATGATTTTTTATGGAGTTATAGAAGAAATATGGGTAGTTGATTACCACAAATTTCAAATTCCAATGTTCAAATGTAATTGTGTGGAGAATAACAACGGTATTAAAGTAGATGATCTTGGTTTCACATTGGTAAACCTCAATCGAATTGGATTCAAATACGACTTTTTTTATCTTGGCAAGTCAAGCAAAGCAAGTATTTTACATCGAATATCCTGAATATCATTTATGGAGTGTTGTACTTGCAACTCCAAGCAGAGAGTACTTTGAATACATAAATGGTAAAGAGTTTGAAGAAATTGCAATCCATTATCAATGTTTTAGTAGAGGGTTAACATCAATGGATGTTGATGGAGAAGATGATAATGAACCACTATGTATTAGGGATGACTGTGATGGGAATTGGATTGACAATATTTAACTATTGAACTTTTTACTTTTCAAGATGAGTTTGTAAACAATTTAAATTGATATGTTATTTACCTTTTAAGTTTGATATATTATGAACAATATTGATATATTTTGTTTTATCATGTTGAGGTTAGTTTTTATCACTTTGTTGTTAGTTTACTTTTTCTATGATTATTTTTTTCATGTTGCTGTGGGTTTTGATTATCATGTTGCTTATATATCATGTTGGTATTTAGAAAGCTTATATATCATGTTGCTGTGATCAATAGAAGGTGTGGACTCTATGGAAGCCTCTAGAAAGCCTACAAAAAAAGAAAATTACAGTTCTAGCCACTACCGAGAGTTGGGATGGTAACACAGAGTTGGATTCTACAACCACCCAGACCACAAGAATGTCTAGAGATCGTACACACCTAGATAAGCTAGCTAAGCAAAGGATTCAAGGAGTTAGAAAGGATGTTGCATTCAATAAACTTGGACAACCAATAGGAGAAGCAGCTATTGCAATGCAAAGTTATATTGGTGTGTTTGCTCGAGAAAATGTTCAAATTAGTTACAAGACTTGGAAATATGTTCCAAGTGATGTTAATGAACTAATATGAGAATTAGTTAATGTATGTAAATTAGCATGTTTTAATAATTATTATGATATATTTACTATTTGTATTAATTTTTTTAATGTATTTCCATTTTGTGATTTACAGTTGATGTACAATGTTGACCCAAAGTGGAAGAAGGGCTGTTTGAAATCAACAAATAATAAGTGGTGTCAATACAAAAGTTATCTCACTAAGACGTTCATTTTAAGTAAGCTTGATAAACTTGAGGAGTTGGATGAGCCACTTACTGGATAGGGTATTACAATAGATACTTGGAGGTCGTTTGTAATTACAAAAGCACGCTTAACTTTTGATCCAAAATGAACCATGGGGTTTACAACCACTCAAATTGAAGCTCTTTTAAAGATCTACAGTTGCATATCATGTGACAAAAGGCAATTTACCAAATCGTCCCTAGGCCAACACAGAGGAGGTAAATCACGGGTGGCTACTAGTTATTAGTGCAGGTGGCAAGTAATGGGGTGAGGCATGCTCGGACACACCGAGTTTTGACCCCAAGACCTCATGTGGTAACATCCCATGCCTTACCACCACACTGCCCTAAGGGGACATCTACAGTTGCATACCAGATTCAACTTGTAGTGACACAGTTTCAGATCCAAAAGGTGTTATTTAAAAAGACCTTTCAGAAGCCCAAAAGACCTTCGTTCAGGATAAAGATGCTCAAACAATGTAGGAAGGACTTGAGCTAGCACAACAAAGGCAAGGATAAAACACGCGATAAGAGTAATGATTTTAACCCCTTTGGCTTTATTTATTTTGGGATTGATAATCATAGGACTCATTATGATATACTCTGTAATACCTCGGTTATGAGATTCTGGTTAAGTATGGCTTAAAAGGTTAGATGGTACTATCCATATCACCAAGGTGCATGTTCCTTTTCGGAAGCCCAAACTTAAGAACTCTAAAGTTAAGCGTGCTTGGCTTGGAGAAATCTGAGGATGGGTGACCTCTTGGGAAGTTTTTTAGGGTGCATGCGAGTGAGGACAAAACACGCTAAAATGATCTTCGGTGGTCTGTGGAGCTAGTCATCAACTGATGGGCAATTTTGGTGGCGTTCCCGGTTCGGTTCAAGTGGGGGCCACCCGGGTCGGGGCATTACAGATGGTATCAGAGCGACCTTGCGATCATGAGTGCGCCTGTGACAGGAGCACCCAGGGCACCACCTAGCGAGGGAGATTCTGGGATTTGTCTATGGTGTGATTCGTGGTTACATAACGAGGATGTTGTGTCTTTAAGTGGGGGTGAGTATAATACCCCGATTATGAGATTCTGGTTAAGTATGGCTTAAAAGATTAGATGGTACTATCTGTATCACCAAGGTGCACCTTCCTTTTCGGAAGCCCAAACTTACGAACTCCAAAGTTAAGCGTGCTTGGTTTGGAGAAATCTGAGGATGGTTGACATACTGGGAAGTTTTCCAGGGTGTGTGCGAGTGAGGACAAAAAATGCTAAAATCTTCGGTGGTCTGTGGAGCTAGTCAACAACCGATGAACAATTTTGTTGGCGTTCCCGGTTCGGTTTGGGTGGGGGTCGTCCGGGCCGGGGCATTACATACTCGCTATGAGAAAAATTATTAATATATGATATTTAGATGATCATGTTTTGACTAGTCTTGACCTTAGAGATAATATTTATTGGATGATAAGTTGGGTAGGATGGAATGGATTGATGAGTACGAAGTATCCTACTTATCTTAGGATTACCTTTGAATTTCATTTTCACTAGAGGTTAATATTTTAAAGGTGAAGAATGTCAAAAATGTCGGATTAATTTTTGATTGGTTAACATTGACATCATATGACCCTAGAAACTTTTGATTTGATTTTGAATTACCTTATGGTGAGGAAAAGAGTGAGTTGATGAATATTGACATTGGAGGATTAATCACCACCGTAGCCCAAGCTCATGATTATAATTTGATCAAACTTGAGGTAGCTCGAGGATGGATATGGAAGCTTATGTAGTGGTGTCCATGATTGTTAGGGATGATGATTATTAACGTTGGATTTTTAAGTACCAATTATCTCATCCCTTGAGCATATTGACATGGATCCCCCACATCTCCCATCCACATGAGTTGCCCCACTTACACATTCTTTTCTTTCTTTTGCTAATTTTTCTGTAGCGTATTTGATGTATAATTTTTTAGAGATCGTGACTACCCTCTCCACCATTAGAGAGGAACAAACTGAGCAGAGGGTAGAGATATATTACTAGAGAGGCGATGATTATTATCACAGTGAGGAGCATGATAGCTAGATGGAGGAGTATCGTCAAAAGTGGAATACCTTATACGCTTGACATGCATCTCTAGGTAACCTCCCTCACTTCCCTCTTTTTCACATCTACCTCCTCTGGAATAAATTTTGAAATCATTAAGCAGAATACTTTATCGAGTCTAGGGGATGTTTGTAGGGGTGTAATGAAATCGAGCTGAGCCGAGCTGAACTTTTGAATTTTTGAGTTTGGCTTGTTTATAATTGAACCGAGCTCGAGCTTTATTTAATAAATATATTCTTATCTCACGAGCTTATTCGAGCTTTTATCGAACCTAAACGAGCTTAATAAATATAAATCATAAATTTAAATATTTATTAAAAACAAAATTATATATTTAGAGAAAATTATGATATTCTTATTAAAATTTATAATTGTATTCTAATAAATAAATTTAATATATTTATCTATCTTTTTTATAAGTAGAGTGTAAAATTTATAAATTCAATATCAAAACTATTATTTTTTCATTTAAAAGTTGATTCATGAGCTTACTAACGAACATGTTCATGAGTTAACAAGCCGAGTATTGTGAAGCTTGAGTTTGGTTTGTTTATCTTAACGAGCATCATTAGACGAGCTCAAATGAGCTTTTATTGAATCAAACTTTGAATACATCATGAGCGGCTTAGTTCATTTACATTCCTAGATGTTTGTTAGTTAGTTAAGATAGTTTTGCTAGTTTTTAGTTTAGTTTTGTTAGCTTTGTCATGTTTACATTGCATCATCATTTTTTTTATGTTGCATTATCATCATGCTTATATGTCGTTCATGCATTGTTTGTTTCTTATAGCATGATAAACTTTATGTTCTTGTGATAGTATGCTAGTATGACAGTATGCTTAGCAATCTATTTTCTTCAATCTGTAGTAGCATGATGAGCAATTATTTTTGCCGTAAGAATTTTGATGTTGGCCTAATTGTTTAGGATCTCTTATCACATTATGCTTGATTTTGATAATTGATATATTTGAGAATATTATAATTCATAAAACCGAACTAGTACTATTGTTTCTTAGGTGACCCCTCACTGCATTTTGGTTAGTAAAAAAGCTCAGATCATGGTACGCATTAGCAAATCAAAATCCCAGAAAACAAAGATTGTGTAAAAAAATAATATTATGAAAAATAAAGTTTCTCAAGCGTTGTGCATTATTGAAAAAAGGGAATAGAAAATAGTTATCGTGAGTGAAAACTGATAAGGTCCCCCTTTAAGACGGAGTTATATTACTAGGAAATATCTATCAAGTTTCTCTTGATATCGAGTACTCTTTTGAGACCTTGTGTAGATGGTGCAGGGCACTTTGGGCAGAATGAACCTTGCGTTTGACAAGTGCCTATCATTGAGTGACATATAAGTGTCTATCCCAAGAAGCATTAAGAACATGGTTAGATGATGATGAGTCTGACGGTAGAATATGGGGAGTATCACAAGCATGAGCAACATGACCCCATATTTCTCCCACCAAATAAATCAAGAAAGTGTGATTGGCTCCTGACGTGGTGTCCAAGCTTTACTAGTTGTTCAATTGCTATATGTTTGTTCTACTTTAGAATTGAACACTGTTTGTTTAGGAAATGTACCCTACATTTTACCACCACACCAGGCCCTACGGCCAACACGTGCTTTTTGTGTGTGAAAAGGTAACTTGCTCACCCCAAGTGCCCCTCACCTTCAACCCCACAACGAGATGAAGGGAGTAATTCATGGAAACTAAGGGACATCTCTAGGTAAAAGAGATTTCATTATCCAAGGAATTATTCTTCCGGGGATTCGATCCTTGCTCTTATGTGGCAATCTATCACTCAAGTACCAATTTGACTATACTTGTAGGGGCACATATCATCCAAATATGGAGCCCATCACAAATACCAACTCTTTTTTTTTTAAAAAAAATTCTTTTAGTTTACACCAAGTATCCAACTTACACCGACTAATCCTGCGGGGTGACCAACCCAGTCGATGAGAGTTTTTTACTGATTACTAAGATAAATTAGAAAGGGCTTACCATGGGTGCTCATTAACCCAATATTATTAGTTTGACCGTCCATTAAGAAAAAAGTACCAACTCTGATGTGAATCTTAAGTTGGTGTAGATTTATATAATAGTCTTTTATGGTGGCAAATATAACAGTCTTAAGTGATTTTTGATCTATTGAATCCGATTATTAACTGATTTAACCAAACAATTTCCATTAATTATTAATACTACGAGTGCTATGAATTTAGTCACTCTGAGGAAGAGCATGAGAAGTTAGTTCGTATCCTCTTGGGATGATACGGTAGTTAAGATATAGGATATTACTACATGGTATATTGGAGTCGAAACTAAGTGCGTCTGAGCGTGTCTTCCTCTATGCCTTGACTAATTGCACTAATATATGGTTAATAGTAATCCGTGATTTATCTCTTCTTGTTGGTCTAGAGACGGATTGACGAAAGTACTGATATGAGCGAATCGCCACTTTTTTACCACATGGTGAGCTGATTCACCATGAGCAATATAATGCAGTAGAAATTGAGGATTGATAGATGCTTCATATAAAATATTTTCTTCGCACTCACCTCACGTTGTATTAATATTTTTCCTTATGAATTAAAATATTCTTGCCAATCAATCTTGTGCATTGCGTGCAGTGAAGAGCAATGTTTTGAATTATATATGACAAATAGTGAATGATGGTTTCCTTCATTCTCTTCCTTTCTTAGAGGACAAACTCTCTCTTAAGGTAATGAAGGCCTAACTTAAATCCTACATTCTCCCTCTTTGGCACACATAAAAAACTCTCCCCCTGTAATCACACGTTATTTACGACTTCATTTATTGTTCACAACACCACAATAAAAGTCTCATACCCTTCATTGTGTCTAATACTCAACGTTGAACAATCACCACTTCGCAATGCTCATCCTAGATGTAACGCCCAAAAATTCTCAAACCTATTTTAGAATTATTCTATGATTTTTCTGGAATTTTTAGATATTTTTTCGGAATTTTCCGAGTATCGGAAGTAGCAAAAATAAATAGAACCGCAAAATAGCTTAGGCGGGAATCGAACCCGAGACCTATGGTTTAGGGATAATGTTAGTAACCGGTTGAACCCAGCAGGGCCGTGCTGAAAGGAAAGGGAATCAATTATATTTATAATTGGTTTGGCCGAATTAATTATTTAGTATAAATAGGAAAAACATAAGTTGGTTTGGGTTATTTTCTATTTGGTTCGGCAACTTCCTTCTCCTCACCCTAACTCACGCCGATTCCCTCTCCTCCTCCTCCTCTCGGCGCACCAAGCCAAGGCTCAAGGGATCATCTTCCGGCGACGACTCCAACACGAAAAAGATTCTTCTCCGCGAGAGGAACGCGAAGACGTGAGCGGATCGTCGAGAAGATCATCTCCATCGGAATTCTAGCGAATAGAATCGTAAGAAATTACGAATAGGAGGTAAGAAACCCCTCACCTGCAGTATAATAGCTTCCGATTGAGTTTTTATGCTTTAGTTAGGATGTATGCAGATTTTGTTTATCGATATCTAGGGTGTATTTAACTCTCTTCGCAGATTAGGGATTTAGTTGAGCACCTCTAGATGGGCCGGACACGTTTCCCTCTTCAGATAGGAGGTTAGACGTTGTCGGGTGCCTAGAGGTGGTCTCCCTAATAGAGAGGAGAGCTAGGGCACACTAAGTGTTCGATAAAATAGCTAGTTTAGTAAAAATGCACCATATGCATCTTTAACAGCTCAGTTAGATACATTAGGAGTATCTATTCAGTATTCTCAGTTTATTACAGCTTATGTGGATCAGATATCCAAAGGGTGGGCTCCCGCAGTCGCCTCTAGGTTTAGATAACCTAGCTCTAGGTTCAGATAACCTAGAAACAATAGAATAAGCAAGTATTAGCTATTTCAGTATTTTATTTTCAGTGGCACTGTACTGGATCAGATATCCATTGGGTTGGACTCCCATAGTCGTCCCTAGGTTTAGATAACCTAGTTAACCCTACTAAATTCGGGACTTGCAAACCCGGGTCTAGTTAGGGATGCGCGCACAGCAAGTACAGCTGCCGGGCCCAAACAGCATGATTATTATTTTCACTTATTATGAATTAGTTTTCAAAACTCAAAATCAGTTATGTTAGTTGAGTTGAATTCAGTATCTGTTAGTTTCAGTTTAGCTCATTATATGTTCAGCTCAGTTTTTCTATGATTTGGGTATGATAGCTTTATGTTCAGTTCATATTCACATGCTTTAGATGATAGTATGCCATGGCTAGTTTTGATTGCTATGTATTGTATGATAGTATGCCATGTTTTAGTTCAATCAGTACATATTTCAAACGGCATGTTTTAAAAGCATATTGCATCGAATGCATGTTTTTGTGAGATAGATGGTTTCTTACTAAGCTTTAAGCTTACAGATTCTATTTTTCCTTATACTACAGATAAAGGTAAAGGAAAAATGGACTAACAGAGGAAGCTGGAGGGCAATGCAAGAATGGTGTGTGTGGCAGGAACTGGAATAAAAGACCTTGGAGAGTTTAGCAAATTCGAACCTAGTTCTTCCTTAAAGACATTTTCTTATACTTTCCTTTCTATGCATTTCTAGTAGTTACAGGTTATGAGTCGATGAACCATGCTCCATGTCATGTTGGAATGTTAGCTATAGGTTATTTGAATGTTTATTATGCATTAGTTAGTTGTTATGTGAGATCTTTGGCACGCATCAGTGCTGAAATCAGAAGTTTCTGATATGAAATCAGAAACCCCGATCGGTTAGCCGACCGATCAGGAATGGGGTTGCGCCACTGGATCGGTCAGCCGACCGATCCAGACTCGAACAGAGAGTTTATGGATCGGTCTACCGACCGATCAGGGTGCTCCTGGATCGGTCGGTAGACCGATCCAGCTGCGTACAGAAGAGGGCAGAAGCACGGAGGCTCACTGATCGGTCTACCGACCGATCAACGTGCTCCTGGATCGGTCGGTAGACCGATCCAGCTGCATACAGAAGCTATGGATCGGTCAGCCGACCGACCCAGAGTCCCCTTCCGTGCCAGAATCAAGCTGGATCGATCCCTGGATCGATCCAACAGCCCAATCGCTCCAAGGATCGATTGGAATGCATGATTACAGCTAGCAAGTCATCCGGGAGGCATAGATTGTCTTCCCTAACATGTGTACAATTATTAGGTACATGTAGAGCGTTCAGTTTCAGCGTTCCCAGTAATTAGAATAGCAAAATTTTTAATCAGCCCAGCTTTCCGCACAGTCAGTACAGTACAACTGTAGCGATTCGCCTTACAGCCTAGTAGTTAGAAGGCGGGTCGTTACACTAGAACATTCATCATTCCAACAATGAAGGTCTCATACCCTTCATTGTATCTAATGCTCACCCTTGAGCATTGATTCACTTCATAATGCTTATCCTAGATCATCCACAACTCAACAATGAAGATACCCACTCTCCATTGTTGTTCAACACTCATTTACTCTAATGAAGGTTAAACCACCTTCCATGGTGTTTGGAAAAAATTTTCATGTCCTTAAAGAGTAACTCTCCCTAAAGACATACTCCAAACTTCTGTCATTGTACCAACAATGACTTGGAATTCCTAAATCTTTAGGAAACCCAAAACTTGAAGTTTTGTGATTCAAGTATCAATATTTGAGTGCAAACCTCAACCTAAACTTCAACCTACTGTTCCTTAACTATTTCTCCTTGCTTTCATCACGAAAACTACCCGTAAATGTATATAAATATATTCCAAGGGGGTAGGAGTAGTTAAAGGGACTAAAAATGGCTTAAAGCACTGAAATCAGGCTTCCCCAGCCAAAATTAGCCTTTTCAATCGATTGGGTTGTGATTCAATCGATCGCCACTTGTTCAATCGATCGTCTGATCGATTCCGCGAGCTTCTCTTAGCAGAAAAACTGCGTGAATCGATGGCTCGATCGATTCATCGGTGAATCGATTGCTCGATCGATTCATCGGTGAATCGATTGCTCGATCGATTCATCGGTGAATCGATCGACTGATTAATTCTGTTAGCCTCTGCTCGCGAGAAAACCTTATCTCAATCGATCTCCCAATCATTGAGACACTCCAATCGATCGACTGATCGATTGGAGCTCTGATTTCTTGAAATTCAATTTCAGCGAAATTCAGAAATGCCCTAAAAATTCTACAAAATTTGAAAAATCATGAAACTTCTTGTAGACATTATCTAGGGTATATATTATCATGGAAAAATAATTTTCTAGGAAAATACACCTTATTTTAAAAGATTTACACAATCTTGAAAACTCTGAAAAACTTCAATGTTTTCTTCTAGTTTATGTCTAACTTTTCAATGATGATTACTATCAAAAGATAGCCTTCACCAAGGTTTTCTAAAGTATATTTAAAATGATTTTCAAACCCAATTTCCAATCATGTTCTTTGGGCTCAATGCACATGACTTGTACATTAGTTTTCCCAATGATTGGAGTACACATAACTATGTGTTTTAATGAAATCAAAACTCAAATAGATGTACTAAATCAACATCTTGAGTCTTGTTCATCATCCTAACATCTCACTTGTACCTAATGTACACTAAAACACATACAAGTCAACTTATAGTTTTTGTGAGATGCAGATTTTGGTGTTGCCCTAAACTAGGGATGATGCATATCTATCTATCTAGGCATTTTAGGAATTATGCACATTCATCTAAGATGTCACTTGTTAGTAAATGTCATTATCCTTAATTATAAGGAATTTAAAATAATGCATGATGAATTTATGGCATACATCAAAATGAGTCATTTTCAAAAGGAAATATACTGTAGTTACATGATGTATGTATGACATGACATGATATTTTTATTGTGTTTTTCATAATAAGCATGAATGCTAAATATGATGTCATGACATATGATCGACAAACAAAGCATAGCAATTTAACATAAATAAAATATACCTAGATAATCTATCTAAGTATCCATAATACTTAGCTTAACTAAATGAGATCATCTTAGGTTGCCCCTATTTTCATAAGAAAATGCCAAACTCCCAACTTGGCATTTCTTTTGGCTTTCCTCATTTGTGTCAATTTAAATTAAATCCAATTCTTCAAATTTTGGCACATTTTACTCTTCCAAGAGTAAGCAATTAATCCTTTTCATTTTCAAAGGTTAACAAAAACCTTGAAAATGCCTCTAAGTGTTAACTTTATCAAGATTGGGTTAACCACCCTACCCATTTAGAGTTGACACTCTCTAAACCCATCTAGGATATAGAGAATATGCTCCTCGAAACCCAAAACATATTGGTGCTCCTTGGATGCTCTAAGTATTCACTAGGGATAACTTCCCTAGCTACCTTCCTAATGACTTTTTTAGGCTTCTTAGAAGTCATGGTCACTTTCTCTAGGTTAACCCTAGGGATAGCTTCCCATGTGACCTTTTTGGTGACTTTCTTTTATAGGATCGAAAAGAATTTAGATATCTCCACAATGACATGATATTGTCCACTTTGGGCCTAGACCCTCATGACTTTGCTCTTGGGCTCTCCCCAAAAGGCCTCATGCCAATGGAGATATCTTTCTCTTATAAACCCATGATCTTTCCCATATGTTTTCAATGTGGGACTATATTTGCAACCTTGCAACCCCAACATCTTTGACTTCTTAGGAGTCTTAGTCACATTGGTCTCAGCAAAAATACTTCTAGGGATAACTTCCCTTGTATCTTTGACTTACCCCCTAGACATAGGGTTGGTTCCATAACTATATGGAATCCTATGATAAAAACGAAGATTCTTCTTGGTTTGAGGTTTGTATCCCAAATCCCTCCTACTATTGGATGATTCTTGTCTAATTATCCCTAGGTTATTACTCTTAGATCCTTGTTTTTAAAATGTGATTTTTCTAAGGGTCCTCTCTAATTTATCAAGTCTTGACCTCAAGACTTGATTTTCTTTCCATAACACCTCAACCTTAGATTTTTCACTAAAGCCTTGATTTTTCCTTTTCTTAGGCAAATATCTAGAATTCTTAGAGTTATTGCCTAAATTATTTTCTACCCTTCTAACTTTAGGTTGAGTGGTTTTAGCATGATAAGCTACATGTTTTTCTTTAATTCTATCATGCCTTCTATTTTTATGATAGATAGCATTAAAATGATATAAACTAGACCTAATATGTTTTTTAATCATATGTCAAAGGAATTGGTTCAACAAATGATACCTTGAGTTTCCTTTTAGAAGATCCCCCTTGACTTAAGCTTCCTCCTTTGACTTTGACCGGTTTCTTACCCTTAGGACATTGACTCTAGTAATGTCCTCTTTGATTGCACAAGAAGCACACTATGTGCTCTTTGCTCTTCTTTGTCAGGGGGGCGGTCTCTTTGGGCTTCACCTTGCCCTTAGGTGCCACTTGGCCCTTCTTCTTGATCAATTTGGGACACTTACTCTTATAGTGCCCATGTCCCCTACACTCAAAGGGAATGATATGATTTTTAATATTTAAATTTAAAATTGTTATACCTTTTCTTGTAGGGGTGACTCATGATCCTCCATTTGATTTTTCTTGATTTGTGGAGGTGGCACCATCTTCTTCTTCTTCATTTGACCTGGAGGTGAAAGTCTCTCCTTTCTTCGATGTCAATGAATAATGCTCCCCCTCAATCCTAGAGGTGGAGGTCTCTTCATCTTCATCCTCTTGCCATTGAACAAAGAGTATGCTCCCTCTTTTCCCTTTCCATTGTACTTTATTGAAGATGAAGCTTCTTGGATTTCTTCTTCGGAAGTTGAGCATCTCTCAAATTCGGAGTCCTCTTCCTCTTGGTCTTGCTCCAATGAGTCACCCTCTTTGAATTTCTTTTTGTTTGGTGCAGTGGAGGGTTCCTCATGAAGTTTAGCCAATTTGCTCCATAGCTCCTTGACATCCTTGTATTCTCCAATTTGAGTCAAAATATTGCTTAGCAATAAATTAATCAGTAGCTTGGTCACTTTATCTTTAGCTTCACATCTTTAAATTTGCTCTTGGCTCCACTTGCTCTTCTTGAGAATTTTGCCTTTGCTATTTGTTGGAGTTTGGAAACCTTCCATTAAAGCAAACCATTACTCTGTGCCCATCCTACGAAAATTTTTGATCCTTGATCTCCAAGAATCGAAGCTCATTGATGTGAATGGTGGAGGCACCCTTGTGTCGAAACCGAGTTCATCTCGGAATTCCATTTGAAGTTGAGCTTTTTTGAAGTCTTTGACTTTGATGAACTTGCTTCAACTTCTTCTTCCTCTAGCTTGTTGCCCTTTCCGGCGATGATTCCGGTGAAGAGTGTCCTCGCTCTGATACCACTTGTTAGGGTCGATTTGTACCTAGAGGAGGGAGGGGGGAGGGGGTGAATAGCTCGTCGCGTTCATTGTCTTGATGCTTCGTGATGATGTGCAGCGGAAAAGAACTCGAAGTAAACAATCACAACGCTAACAAGAGGTTTTACTTGGTATCCACCTTAAGAAGAGGTGACTAATCCAAGGATCCACACACGATGCTCACTCCACTAATAAAACTCTCCTTCTCGGTAACTACCAGAGGCGGAGAAACCTCATACAACACTCATACATACAACAACTCAACGTAAGATGAAAAATACAATGAATGCAAATGAAAAACTCTCTTCTTGCTCACTTGTTGCTTGTAGTTGCCTCTTGAACCTTGGAAGTGCACTAACACTTGTCTCCAAGAACTTTCAAGAACTGGTGAGGAGTGTCAGAGAAGATCGTGTGAAGATCGGGAAGAAGGTTTTTTTTTTTTTTTTTTTGCGTTTGAACGCTTCGTCGCCTTTATATATGCGCTTCTAGGGCTTCCAATCGATTGGGGCTCCTCCCAATCAATTGCCACATCAGATCCCAGCGATCTCAGCCATCCAAAACCTGCATCCTGTGCAATGGTCGTATCCTAATCGATTAACCAATCGATTGGGGAGACTTGAATCGATCAACTGATCTATTCAGAGCGCCTCTGTGCTCTTTGCTGGAATAGCCTGAATCGATCAGCTGATCGATTCAGCTTTCTCTCATCACACATGATTTCTAGCCCCCAATCGATCGGCTAATCGATTGGCGGTGCCCAATCGATCGACTGATCAATTGGGAAGCATTCTGTTTGCGTAATATAAGCTCCCAATCGATTTACCGATCGATTGGGCTGCTATTTATCATAGCACTCTCCCAATCGATCGGCTGATCGATTGGGATTTGGTTCAATCGATTGACCACCCATGACTTGCTTAACTCAAGCTCAAGGGCCCCCAATTCCAACATTCGATCAACCGTGACCTGTTGGAACTCCTCATGCCTAGCATCCAGCCAACCTTAACCTGTCGGGATTTCTTCACCAAATGTCCGATCAATCTTTTAACCCACTTGGACTTTTCTCCTTGCGCCAGGTGTCCGGTCAACCTTGACCCACTTGGACTTACCGTCTCGTGCCAAGTGTCTATTCCTACATGACCCACTTGGACTTCCACTAGATGTCCGATCACCCTTGACCCTTCTGGATTTCCTAGTGCTAAGTATTTGGTCAATTCTTTCACCTACTTGGGCTTCCCAACACCATATGTTTGATCAACCTTGACCCACCTGGATCTCCACGTGCCTGGCTTTACTCATAAGGTCTTACCATCTGTCTACCTTCACTCACTAGGACTTTT
Organism: Zingiber officinale; assembly: GCF_018446385.1. Lineage (NCBI taxonomy): Eukaryota > Viridiplantae > Streptophyta > Magnoliopsida > Zingiberales > Zingiberaceae > Zingiber > Zingiber officinale. The sequence goes on from NC_055990.1 coordinate 23,004,301, forward strand.
CATCTGCTTGGTTTCACTCACCAGGTCTTTCACCTAGCTTCACTTACTAGGATTTTCTCACTACCTGGCTTCACTCACTGGGACTTCACCTAGCTTCACTCACTAGGATTTTCCCATTGACCGACTTCACTCACCGGGACTTTCACCTACCTAGTTTCACTCACTAGGTCTTTCACCTGGCTTCATTCACCAGGATTTTCCAACTCCCTAGCTTTACTTACTATGTGTTTCACCTGCCTAATCTACAGTTAGGACTTTTCCAGTCAAGTATCCAGTCAAACTTTTGACCTACTTAATTCTTTTTCACATCTAATTGGTCAAACCTTGATCAGAGGAGAATTACACCAATAATCTCCTCAAACGCACGATTGCTCCTGCAATCTTCATATATGTCAAATATCGAAACTTAAACATTGAGACTCAAACTTATGTCAACTCAAATTTAATCAATCTGATCAACTTTAATTCAGAGGATATTGCACCAACGGACAAATAGTGTTTTTGAAAGATTAATGGTGAGTTTAATTTAGAGGGAATTCATTCCAGTTAATTCTCATGAAATGGATATATAATTTATATATTTGATTAAAAAAATGGTAAGTGAATCCTAATGGAACGGTTGTTTCAGAATTATTGATGATAAACTATTTTAAATATTTATTTGTGGCATTTGAATGAGATGGAGATGCTCAAGCAATCAAATCGATCGCATGCAATATCTAGCACGCGAAAAGAAATTTTTATGCAATATCTAGCATGTGAAAAGAATTTTTGATGCAATATCTAGCACGTGAAAAGAATTTTTTTGTATTTTATTTTATAAATGGACTGAACAAGTTGGATCGATTAAATCGACAATTCATAAAAGACATGTCGTGCAAAGTAATATCAAATGAATTGAATGTTGGCAGAATGGAATAGAGCAAATTAGATTGGATAAATTAAATATTATCTTTTAGACAAATAAAAAGAATTGAAAATGACAAACAAATTAAACTGGACTAGAGATCATTGTTTGAACCAATTAAATAGAATAGTAGAGCACGAGTTAACACGTAATTAGAGGCGTCGGTTTTGTCCCAAAGTAACTCAGATGCTTACGTTAGACACTAGAGAACATACACTACAAGGAAATTAAGATTTAACAATACTCAAAAGATAATGTTTTTTTTTTAAAAAAATAAGTGTTATTTTTTTTTAACAACGCTTTTAGTGAAAACCGCTGTATATCTCTTTATGTTCTTACTAATAGACAACATTTTTTAAAAGACCGTGATCTATTAGTACTTTTTGTTGGTCAAACACAATATTTTTTGAAAAGCGTTGTTTATTAGCAATCTTTTTAGTGTTTATGATAATGATTTTTAAAAAACATTGTCTATTGTCAAGTTATCATCTAAATCTGGGATGTTATGAACCGTTGAATCAAATAAGGAGTAATAAAACCCTAAGTTTCACTCGGCACCCATTATCTCTAGAATATCTCCCGAACCTCTCACCTCACGCGTCTTCGATCTCCTCCTGAACCCCTCATTGCACGGCCTCTTAGTCCAACTCCTCATCTCACGCCCTCTCTGTCTAACTCCTCTCCGGTGAACCCCTCTCTGCGAACCTCTCGTCGGCGGTGAACCCCTCTTCGTCGAATGATACTCTACCAAAGCCGAGTGACATTTCCTTTCCCATTTTATGTGACATTCATCTTCCTCAGGTTTTTACAAATCCTTTGCCAAGGTGACATTCATCTTCCTTAGGTCTGTGACATGCATCTTCCTTTGGTTTGGAGGGAAAGCAGGGGCACAAGGAATGGTTGATAAGTCAAATCCTTTGCTAAGGTGTTCGATAAAATGTCTTGTACCTGAGCTTTTTAATTTTATCCTTTAATTTGTTTGGAATTTTTTTGATGTGCAGAGTGAAGTCATCTTTCTTGGACAACTGAAGCACCCAAACCTTGTGAAACTGATTAGGTACTACTGTGAAGATGAACAAAGGCTGCTGGTGTATGAGTTCATGACCCAGGGCAGTTTAGAGAAACTTCATTTCAAATGTATACTTTCTCCCTCTTTTGATTTTTTTTTTTTTCTCTGATCCATATTATGAAACCAACCCACCTATGTACTTATTGTAGTAGTTATGATTCAAAATTACTACAAATTGACCAACACTTATACATATGTTGTAACAATTACGATTGATAATTGCTATATTATTCTATTAATCAATATTGATTTGAGTTGAATAGATGAGAGTATTTTGAGGAAGGATTTGACTTCCTCAGGTTTGTACACTCATTTTGCTGGTCCTCAAGTTATCTTTTTTGTCGCATTAGTTTGATATGATGCTTAATAAACCTCTAAAGCCATTCCAAAAATCATTAGAAGTTTTATTATCATTTAGCAGCCCTTAGATCTATATAACTTCTAGCTTAATTACACAAATTCAGCAACATATAGAACAACTCAGGGGATATCTTCTAGCTTAAATCTAGCTAAACTCAACTCTGCTATTATTTGCTATTTTTCTTTATTTTTATTTTTGTTATCTGCTATTATTTGATATTTTCCTTTATTTTTATTATTCTAAAATATTTACAATTAACATATTATTTACTGTTTTCTTTTGCTTTTATTTTTTTTATCTGCTGTTATTTGATGTTGTCCTTTGTTGTTGTTATTCTAAAATATTTGCAATTAACATCTGTTGTTATTTTTTGTTTTTGTTTTTGTTATATACCTTTCCTTTGTTATTTGTTGTTTTTAAACTTGTGTTTGTGTTAATATTTTTTATATTATTTACAACTATTTTGAAGATGTTAGCTCATTGTTGGTTGTTTAGTTGTTACAAGAATGGACAAAGAATGGATGTCAAAGGATGGACTATCACGTGAATATAAGTTTGGAGTAGAGTCTTTCTTGCAATTTGCAATGAAAAATGCTAATGATCCGAATGCAATACTATGCCCATATGCAAAATGTGGTAATCTAAAGAAGAGAAATGTACAAACTATCATAGCACATATGTTTTATAATGGTATAGATTTGACATATCATACATGCATATGGTAGGGTGAAAGAGCTATGATAGGGAACTCAAAGAATGATAGTGTGACAAGTAGGGGCAGATGAACAAAAATATGTTACTAAGGATCCAATAGATATAGTACATGCTGCATTTCATAGTTATGCCGAGAATCCAACCCAATTCAATAAGCTACTTGAAGATTCAAAGAAACCTTTATATCCTGGATGCACTAAATTTACAATGTTATCTACAGTTGTGAAATTATTCAACTTGAAGGCCAAATATAATTGGAGTGATAAAAGTTTCACTGACCTACTCAGTTTGTTAGGAGAAATACTTCCAGATGATAAATAATTGCCTTTATCTTCTTATGATGTAAAGAAAAGCTTATGTGCATTAGGGATTGATTACATGAAATTAATGTTTGCCCTAATGATTGTATCTTATATCGGAAGGAGTATGAGGATTTTATCAATTGATCTACTTGTGGGATGTCAAGGTGGAAGTTGGGCCAAACAAATACGACCAAGGAAGGAGTTCCTGTAAAGGTTCTATGGTATTTCCCCCCTATTCCAAGATTTCAAAGAATGTTCCGGAATAAGGAGATATCCATGGAGTTGAATTGGCATGCTGATAAAAGACTTCATGATGGATACTTACGACTTCATGATGGATACTTACGTCATCCAACTGATGCACCATCTTGGAAAATAGTTGATCACAATTGGCCAGATTTTGTTACTAAGGAAAGAAATTTTAGATTGGCTATATCAGTTGACGGGATGAATCCCCATGGTTCGATGAGTTCTGCATATATTTGTTGGCCAGTTTAATGATCACTTATAATCTTCCTCCATGGTTATGTATGAAGAGAAAATTTATGATGCTCACATTGTTGATTTTTGGTCCCAAACAACCGAAAAATGATATTAATGTTTACTTAGCACCTCTAATTGATGACTTAAAATGCTTATGGGATATAGGTGTTGAAACATATAATGCATATCGACAAGAAACTTTCTCGCTTAGATCTATCTTACTATAGACTATTAATGACTTTCCTGCATATGAGATCATGTCAGGATGTATTATAAAAGGATATCATGCATGCCCTATTTGTGGTGAAGAAACCTATTCAACAAGGTTGAAGCATAGTAGGAAAATGTCATATACAGGCCATAGAAGGTTTTTACCTGCAACTCATCCTTATCGAAGGCAAAGGAAGACATTTAATGGAAACCAAGAGTTTACCCCTGCACCAAAACCATTGAGTGGTGATGAAGTTTTGGCAAGAGTTGAAAGAATTAATTGTCATTGGGGAAAAATCAGTAGGAATATTCAGTCGAAGAAGGGTGATGTAAAATTATGCTGGAAAAAGAAATCAATATTCTTTGATCTTTAGTATTTGAAACATCTACACATTCGACATGTTCTTGATATGATGCACATTGAAAAAACATCTGTGAAAGTCTCATCGGTACGTTACTTGACATTCCAGGAAAAATAAAGGACGGAGTAGCAACGAGATTAGACCTTTTGGAAATTAATGTGAGGACAAATTTGGCACCAAGGATGGGGGAGAAGAGAACATTTTTGCCAGCAGTCTGTTATACACTTAGTAAGGATGAGAAAAGAAAGATTTTGAATTCTTTATTTGGAATACAACTTCCGACATGTTACTCATCCAATTTTAAAAATCTTGTGTCGATGAAAGATTTGAAACTTATTGGCCTTAAGTCACACGACTGCCACACTTTAATGCAACAATTGCTTCCAGTGGCCATCCGTGGTGTCTTGCCCAAACATGTTAGACACACTATCACTCACTTGCATTTCTTTTTCAATGGGTTATGTAATTAAGTGATAGATGTCTCAAAGTTAGATGATATGCAAAGAGAGATTGCGACGATATTATGTTTACTTGAAAAGTATTTTCCCCTATCATTTTTTTAATATAATGATTCATTTAACTGTTCATCTTATAGGAGAGGTGAAATTATGTGGATTGGTTTAGTATAGGTACATGTACCCATTTGAAAGATACATGAAGATTTTGAAAGGTTATGTGCGAAATTGCAATCGGCCTGAAGGGTGTATAGTTGAATGTTATATTGCTGAAGAGGCTGTTGAATTTTGCTCAGATTATCTTTATAGTGTGCACACAATTGGGTTCCCATCAAGTCATCGACAAATAGAACTTACTAAGCCATTATCAGGTGCTGTGGTGCACTCCACAAATCACGATGAGCTGTAGCAAAAACATCATTACGTATTGGCAAATGATGTGGAGATTGATCTCTATATTGATGGATCGAAAGCACTAGAGGGGGGGGGGGTGAATAGCGCTCGTGGCTATTTCGTTTTTCGAAATCGTAAAAGCTTGTTCTGAAATAATGCAGCAGAAAGTAAATAAAGTGGACACGAAGGATTTACTTCGTTCGGAGCCTGTGATGACTCCTACTCGAAGGCCCGCGATCCTTGATCGCTTCCGGTGGGCAACAACTATAATTCGTAAAAGCTATTACAAGCTAAGTACAATTTAAGCAGAAAAGTATATTGTACCGACAATAAAAAGACTAAAACTGAAGCTCCGGGTTGTCGTTGCAGCACTTCTGAGTCGAGACGTTAGCAGCTTGTCGCACGGAGAATACTTAGAAGATTGTGTATTTAAAGCTGCACCTCAACCCTCCTTTTATATGAGGTTCCGGGCGCCTGGGACCTTTCCGGGCGCCTGGAGTGTAACGTGGCCAACCAACCAGGTTGCTCCACGTCGCGAAGTCGTGCAGGGGATAAAAGTTGGTTCCGAGCGCCCGGAGGTCCAGGCGCCCGGATCCATCCCGGGCGCTCGGACCTCCTTTTTCCAGGAGCCGCTTCTCCTATAAAATAAGGTTAGTCCAAGCAATTGCATACTCTGCAAGACAATGTTAGAATTTGATAATTCATAAGTGAAAAAGAGCTGATAGTCTTCGGACTGTCCGAGTCTGACTTCGGATTTCCAACCAGAAACCCTAGGTCGACCCGACGCCTACTGTTCCCTCTACGGGGAACGCGTCCTCACTTACTCCACTCAGAAGATTTACCTGATGCCAGTCCGGTCCTCCAGACCGACTGGACTTTTCGCCTAGGGTTACCCCCCCTAGGACCTAGGGTTACCGCACCCTAGGGTTTTTCTCCACCTAGGATTTCCGCCCCCTAGGACCTAAGGTTACCACCCCTTAGGGTTTTCCTCCACCTAGGGTTACCGCCCCCTAGGACCTTGTTGGTTGCTACTCGGAAAACCTAGAGGTTCCACTGTACAAAAATTTTGTACAAAGGTCTGAACCTTTTCCTAGCTACCATGTGTTCTTTTAAATTAAATTTTGGATCGCCTGCGGAACTTAACACGTTTGATCCAAAACTTAATCTATTTGGTCTTTTAGGTTTTGACTTGGATCTCCTGCGGAACTTTACACGTTCGACCCAAGTCACCTTAAGTCATTAATTCCATTAAATATTAATTTCCATAATTGGTTCCCAGTACTGACGTGGCGAGGCACATGACCTTCTTGGATATGTGAGCAACCACCACCGACTAGACAAAATCTTTTATGGAAAGCTAATATTTAATTTCCTAAAATAACTTTAGGTTAACCGAAAAGAACAATCAAATCACAAGGAAAAATAAAACAAAAGAACACAACATCGAAAAACATATTCGAAATACTAGAATCGTAAGCCTCTTGTATTTTGTATTATTTCCATAAATAACTAGCATGATGCGGAAAGGAAAAATTACTAGTTATACCTTCTAGAATGACCTCTTGATCTTCTACCATATTCCTCTTCTAACCTCGGACGTTGTGTGGGCAACGATCTTCCGAGATGAGAAACCACTAAAGCATCTTCTCCTTTCTTCAAATTTCGGCCAAGCACAAAGCTTCCAAAAGATGAAGATCTTTTCCACCAACCAAGCTCCAAGGGATGTAGGCTTTCTCTCCTTCTTCCTCAAGCTAGATCCGGCCACCAATTAAAACTCCATAAGCATGAAGAGGTTCGGCCACAAAGAGAAGAAGAAGAGAAGAAGGAAGGGTCGGCCACACCACCAAGGAAAAGAGGAAGAAAAATAGAATAGAGTCGTTAGCCTTGAAGCCTCCTCTACCCCCTCTTTTATAATCCTTGGTCTTGGCAAATAAGGAAAATTTAATAAAAACTTCCTTAATTCTTTTTCCATTGTAAAGGAAAATTTATTTAATTAAAAATAATTTTCTTTCTCAATTTTATTTGGCCGGCCATATAAAAGCTACAAACAAGGAGAGTTTTAATTAATTAAAACTTCCTAATTT